>NW_027498772.1:0-137740 GCF_021521415.1 Bidens hawaiensis | reverse complement strand
ATCAAACCTCACCATTTTTATATTCCATCTCCATACTTAACCACTTTTCTTCTGCAATTTATTTAAATATTTCATGCGTCTTAAAGCCAGCGAGTTAACTAAAAGTATGGCTGCAGGTATGAAGAGGTGAATGCGGTTGTTTCATCTTATTTTATATAAAGCCAGTCAATTTAAGCAACATTAACAAAATAGTTAAAAAGAGCAGCAGTAAAAAGTCATTTAAACCCATATTACTTTAGACAACCTTAAGCACACAAAATTGGCTTCACTCGAACCCATATTTGAACTAGCATTTGCTGCTACCAACAAAGAAACTGATTCCCACAATGTCCATTTTGAAGAGAGAAATTCTAACTTTGTTCCCAAAAATGTCAACCCAAATCTACTCATAACGACCCCCACACCCCACCCCACTTCCATTCTTAAAGATTTAAAACACGTCCCTTACATTTTATTCATCAAAATACTTGTCGTGACCAGTTTGGAGCCACACGCCAGCTTTTTATCAGCTTATGAAACTACTCGTTACTCTAAGAATATAAGTGTGACGAGTGGTCTGAGATGAACATTTGTGGGATTTTCAACATTCTAGAGACAAACTTGGAATCTCTCTCCTCAAATGGACATTTTGGAAATTTTCGCTGCTTCAAACTATATAACATTTAAAACTCGAACTTCATAGCATTTAAGAACTACTAATAAGTGTTGAACTTACAATGCTATTCAGGAACCTCATGAATATTAGAAGAGGTGTTGCTGAAGCAAGTGAATAACCTTTTCTATCCTTTCTATAACCATAACTAATCCGATTTTTTTCTTGATTTAGGTGGCTTAGAGAAAAAAAAAGTGCTTTTAGGTATTGAATTTGAATTTAATTGCGTTTAGGTAATCCTCCATCTGAGATGGCGGATTACAGGTACACGTAAGCAAGTTCTCCACATGTGTATCCAGGTCACACGTGGAATCCTCTATCTGAGATAGAGATTACGTACACTCATTTTACCCCCTGAAATCCTCTATCTCAAATAGAGGATTGTCACACAAAGTCAATTGTCACACAAAATCACACTTGTTACGCCCGTGAGTGATTGTATTCATCATTTGAAATCCTCTATCTCAGATAGAGGATTGTCACACAAAGAATATATGCTTGTTACGCTCGTGAATGATTGTATTCAACCTTCATCAGAATTTATTCTCTTCATCAGAATTTATTCCAATCAATAGTCTTGCCCCCCTGACAAACTAGCCTCTACTACAAAATTTATCAAGTGCTATTTAAATGTTTCTTGACAGAAGTTTTTTAACTCTCAAAATAAACCAACAAACCTATTTAAGCATGATTTCCTTACAAAAATAAGTCTCCAAATTTAAACCCTATTTTCCTTATATATCTATCATTAATCCTTAATATGTTGCATTTAAACCAAGGCCCACTCAATGATGATCTATCATCTTTACACCGAGAACACCGAGCCGCCAGTCTGTTTAAAAATATTCTAGGTCGTCAAGATGAACTTGACATAAAACGGGGTGATCAAAAATTTTGGTCACATTTAAATACGCATGAGCTACATGAGAGGGTTTTAACCTTGGTACGCTAGGCTGGTTTTGGTGGTGTAATTGATTATGGCTACCGCCTACTGGATCATGGGTTAATAACATCCCTGGTAGAAAGATGGCGTTCCGAGACCCACATGTTTCACTTACCATTTGGTGAAGCGACATTAACATTAGAAGACATTAATGTTTTGTGGGGTTTACGCATAGAAGGTCCGGGAGTTTCTAGTAAAGAAGTAGCAATGAGTCCTGAAGAATGTGGGCACCGAGTACATAATATGTTAGGTATTCAAGTGTTGTCGGGTACTGATATTAGAGGTAACAGTATCAAGTCAAAGATTGTTTATCAAAAAATCATGGCGGGTTATTCTGACAATCCACCGAGGAAGAGATGACACAACGTGCACGTTGTGTCATCCTTTATTTATATGAGTGTACATTGTTCTCTGATTCTAGTAACAATAGAATATCATTGTCATTTTTAAACCATCTAGAGAACTTGGAAGAATGTGGGAAACTCAGTTGGGGTAGTGCAGTACTAGCATGTTTGTATAGAAATCTTTACAAGGCCACCTCATCGGAAGCTAAAGGGATTGCCGGTCCGTTGCATGTATTGCAGTTGTGGGCATGGACGAGAATTCGTGTAATAGAACCAAGGTGTCACCATACATTTATAATACACGACCATTCGGTGCTATGTATGTTATAATATAGATTATTTACTTATATATATATTTATATTAAATATTTGTTAATTAAATTTATAAATCTAATTTTTATTTTCAAAGATGGAGGGGCAAATTAAACTGCAAGGAAGTGCCGTTCCATTCGCTGGTAATATATCGGTCTTAGTTAGAAGCTTTGCAGCAAGAGTCGGTATATTTTTATTTATTTGTTTATGATCGAGTTATCTGTTAAAAAATATATAACAAAAATGAGAATGTGTATATTTGTTATTATATTACTTATATTTATATTATATAATAATAATAATAAAATAATAAAATAATAATAATAATAATAATATTAAAAAAAGTATGACAAACTTATATTTGTATTATATATGTACAAAAATGTTATTTTATATCACATGTAAGTATGAAAATGTATATTATTGTTTGTATAATAATATATGAACATAAACTTTGTAACAGTTTATATGGAGGCCTTATCAGCTAACTATGGAGTGGCTACCGGAGATGTGTAAAGAATTAGTTGGCGTAGTGAGTGCTACCTGATATACTGGGATGTTGTGGAATATCATTCGCCTTCTAGGGTTCTTAGACAGTTTGGCATTGATCAGTGTATCCCTAGGGCCCCCCTACCAGTTTGTAGAGACGAGCACAACCGGTTGCACAACTTAACCCATACGGGAAAGTCAAACAAAGATTGGATATCAATTCTTGGAATCACTGTGATCAACAAATTGTAAACGGGGAGGTCAGACAAGTACCCGGTGTTGATGGCAACTACATGAATTGGTATTTGTCTCAAACCGTTGTTTACATTACTGACCCTAGATCTGAGGCAGTACAACCACACGGCTTTCGAGATGATGGGGGAGATCCCAACTTTTGGTTTGTACACACTTTTTTAATAAAACCTAACATATTTTTATTTTATATAAAAGAACTTATAATAATTTTAATATCATTGTAGATGGATTGGTATGGTCTTATTGTTAACGAAGCAGGGCAATTTAGGGAAACGGCTCCTGAACCTTATTCTCAAAATTTTGAGTCACTTCGGAACACGGCATTTCAAATGTTGGGGATGATTCACGAAGGAGAGCATTTACAATATCCTTCACGTCTACAAAAAGATCCGGTTGACTTGGGGCCGAACCAAAACCAACCTCAAAGGACACGTAGGAGGATCATGAGAAGAGGTGGTGTCTTAGTGGATGAAGAAGTGGGGACCTCAAGTGTCCAAAACCTGTTTAATGATGACATGGAGACGATGTGGAGAATCGTCAATGATCAATATCCCGAAGTTACGCCACCACAAACGGGTTGCAACCTAGATTTTGGTCAATCTGAAAATTCGCTCTTTGAAAACGTTGGGGAACATTCAAATCCAAACCTTGAGGATTGCGAGGGTACCCCAACGTCTCAAATGTTTAATGCTTTCTCCGGACAACAATCCTCCTATAATTTCTTTGGAAGAGATCAAAGCCAGGACAAACCACCAGCCTTTTCAAACATTTCACCAATACCACTAAGCATGCGCTCTCCTACTGAAAATCAAATGGGTGGACCACGAAGAAATCCTGATCGTGATAGCATCCACCTCCTTGTGGTACGGAAAGGATTTTCGGCCATCGACATCGCCATGATGATAGACACCACTAATTTCATTATATTGTACGGTGGCCTTGTATTGTTAAGTATATATTTAAATTATTAGTTGTGTGTTATATATTTTAAATATAAACAAACCATGTTTATGGAGAGTGAAATGTATAAATAAAAAATCTAACTGTCATTGAGCTGCGACTGCATCCAGGAGAAAACATCAACACTTGTGGCGGATCACTACATGGACTACTTCACACACATGTTACTCCATGGTAGAACGTAACAACAACTTCTCACTAAGATCCAAAGATGTTGTTGCTCATATCGTTGCACAAGTTCGTGCGGATACAACCTTTTCGGTAAAACAAATTCAAACTTATATCAAGGAGACGTTGAAGGTAGGTATCACGTATTCTAAGGCGTGGAATGCTCGTAGAAAAACAATCGAAAGTATTTATGGTACTTGGGAGAGCAACTTCAATGACTTACCAATGTACCTTAAAGCCTTGCAAACAAAAAACCCGAGTACCGTTGTACAATTTAGACATCATCCGAATAGCACACCCGAATGTGTTATTTTCAAATATGTTTTTTTGGGCTTTTGGGCCTTCTATTGATGCATTTCACAGTTCACCACCTGTCATCTCTGTGGATGGCACACATCTCTAGGGGCCGTATAAGGGTAATATGATAATTGCGGTGGCCAAAAATGCGAATAACTACATACTTCCGGCGGCGTATGCAATCGTCAATGAAGAGACAATTGAGAGTTGGGCTTGGTTCTTTTAACAGTTCCGGGATCATGTTTCAAATAATGATAGGAGACGCCCCCTATGTGTGCTCTCGGACCGACATGTTGGAATAATTAAAGCAATGGAGACCCTCGATGGGTGGAAGGAGCCAGACACTTACCATCGCTTTTGTCTTCGCCATGTAAGAAGCAACTTTGGGTCAAAGTTCAAGAGAAATGCTTTGAAGAAGTGGTGTTGGACTATCGAAAGTACACGAGTGCAATAAAGAAATGAAGGCCATTAATAAAGAAGCATGGTGTTACTTGCATGGCATTGATAAGTCTAAGTGGACACTGGTGTATGATAAAGACAATTGTCAGTGGGGTAACCTGACCACGAACATTTCTGAGAGTTTAAACCATGTTTTACATAAAGCTAGGTTGTTACCCATAAAGGCATGCATTCATCACACGTTTCAAAGAGATATGGCTCAATATGCCAAGCACCATGAGATTTCAACGGGTTGCAACACAGCTTTACCACCCCCGCGTTTGGAAAGCTTTTAGTGGACATGATGGTCCCTCACGAGAACACATTGTATTGTTGTATGATGGTTTCGAACAAAGGTATCATGTTGAGTCAAGGCTTCAGACCACTGAAGACGGTGGAAATGACTACACGGTTGAATACCTTAAGCGAACTTGCACATGTGGGAAATGGCATATTCAATGATTACCATGTTCGCATGCCATAGCCGTTTGCCACATGAGAAGGGAAAATCATCATTCCATTGTGGATTCTCGATTTCATACTTCAATGTATCGGTTGCAATATAGTGGCCACTTTTACCTGCTAGAGCATACAGATTTATGGGAGAGGGCTAGTTGGAGAATTCGAGGTGACACGTCAAAAATTACTATTAGACGTGGAAGGTTGAAGCAAAAAAGGATCCACAACGAAATGGATGTCAGATATGAGGACGAACCGAAAGCTCCTCGTAAATGCTCAATATGCAAAGAGCCCAGCCACATGAAAAATAGATGTCCTTACCGTCAAGAATAATTTATCTTCTTATTTATGAAGAATCATGTTTAGGTGGTTATCTATGACTGTTTGTAATAATTTATCAGTTGAAGAATTGTTTTGTGCTTTACATTTTATTATTTTTAATGTAATGTATTATATTAAAACTGAAAGGATTTATAAAATCTATTTTTATTTTATCTCAGCCCCTAACTAACTATACGTACATGTAACATATTCGCTGACATTAAAAGTTAATTTAAATTGTATTAAGAGTACTGAAAAATAGTTATAATCCTATTTTTAAATGGAAAGATGGAGGATTCTTAGAGTTAAATTTTAAAGTCCAATACGATAATTCACACATGAAAAAAGGTTTTATTTACGAAAAAGCTAAATGCATTTGTATGGAATATGATATTTCCTAATTCCAAATGTTAAATACAATTCAATTCATTCACGAGTATACATTCTTTTGTGTGACAATCCTCTATTTGAGTTAGAGGATTTCAAATGATGAATACAATCATTCACGAGCGTAACAAGCATATATTCTGTGTGTGACAATCCTCTATTTGAGATAGAGGATTTCAAATGATGAATACAATCATTTACGAGTGTAACAAGCATATATTCTTTGTGTGACAATCCTCTATCTCAGATAGAGGATTTCAAATGATGAATACAATCATTCACGAGCGTAACAAGCACTTTGTGTGACAATCCTCTTTAAAATGAGTGTACGTAATCCTCTATCTCAGATAGAGGATTCTACGTGTGTTACATGGCTCCGACCTGGATACGCATGTGGAAAACTTGCTTACGTGTACCTGTAATCCGCCATCTCAGATGGAGGATTACCAAAAAGCAATTAAATTCAAATTCAAAACCTAAAAGCACTTTTTTTTTTCTCTAAGCCACCTAAATCAAGAAAAAAATCAACTAATCATGCCATATATGCAACAATATATATGACAAAACATGCCCCTAGTCACTGTTAAAAACCTATGGTACTAAGAATCTTACTTAAGCGGTTACACCAACAAACATGTCACATCAATTGTTTACTCCAGATTCATAATTCTACAAATCCCGAGTCTTTACTTGTTAAATATTATTTACTTGTTAATTCTCGTTCACTGTCATGTGTGGTCTGTTTACCCATGTAGCCGGTTGTGGGGTTGGAACGTTACCAACAGTCTGAAGGCGTGGATTACGTGGCTACACCATTCTAACCGCGTATGGTCTGTTTGTGACACCACTTTCCATGGTTAATCCAGCCATGCCATTTCTTAGGTCTTGATACGTGAATTTTCTTGCGGTTTTAAATTCTATCTATTGGCTTGCAACAGATTGGGCGAAGGCCCAAATCTGGGCCTAGGCATTGGGTCGCGAGGATTAAGGTATCCATTGTTATAATGATTTGGGTTATGGTTGTAATTCCTTCCGTAGCCCATGGGCCCAGTTGGTCTGGGCCTATGTTGCTGATAGTTGGATGGGAAATTACGGTACTGTGATTGGTTATTGGACCCGGGTGTATTAGAATTACTACTGGATTTGATATTTAATGAGTTTCTTAGAAGACGATGTGCAGCTTCACCTAACATGTTTCCATGCGTTGCACCTCGTACTTGTGGCCTGAATTAGAGCAATGTAATGCATTAAAAAAGTAATTAAAAAAACATATGTTTGTTTATAAATTCCACTACGTGAATATTGGCCTTTAGCCACACGAAAAAAGTGTGGCCGTAGGCCTTTAGCCTCACACATTTGGTTCAGGTCATATGTGGCCAAAGGTCGCGACACCGTGGGTATGATATGGCCACACACAGTTTTTAGTGGCCTTATGTGGTAGTAAGTGTGGCTAAAGGGTACAGGCATTAGTTGCTGGCCATCAAGAAGCCTCTCCAATAAGTGTGGCTAAATAGTAGAAAATGGCCACATGACTATTTACTATGATGACCATTGCACGTATAGAGCCACATGAATTAATGTTTCAGCCACATGAATTTTATAATAATGTGGCCAATAGGGTTGTGTTAAGCATGCATTGTGACCTATACCGTGTGGATATAGCAAAGCAATGGCCACTTAAATTTGATAATAGTGTGGCTAATTATATTATATAGACACTGGATATTACATTAAAAGTGGCTAAATATGTTTACTTGCCACTCAAACACTCCTTTGTATATTATAGTGTGGCTATTGTCTTACCGTTTGTCACACATAATGCTTTTCTTAATTTAAAGTGTGGCTATTGTCAAACTTTTCGTCACACATAGTGAGGTACTGTGTGGCTAATCATATCATATAGAAACTGGAGGTTATTGTCAATGTGGCTAAAAATGTGAACTTTCTAGTCAAAAACTCTTTTGTAGTTTGTGGTGTGGTCATTGTCTTACCGTTTGTCACACATAATGCTATTCATAATTTAAAGTGTAGCTATTGTCAAAATTTTCATCACACATAGTAAGGTGCTGTGTGGCTAATCATATCTTATAGACATAGGAGGTTATTGTCAATGTGGCAAAAAATGTGAACTTGCCAGTCAAACACTCTTTTGTAGTTTGTGATGTGGCTATTGTCTTACCGTTTGTCACACATAATGTTTTTCCTAATTTAAAGTGTGACTAATGTCAAACTTTTCGTCACACATAGTGATGTATTGTATGACCAATCATATCATATAGACACTGGAGGTTATTGTTAATGTGGCTAAAAATGTAACTAAACACATTAGCATAAATTCAAAACATGTTTTTTCATAAGTTTAACAAACCCAACAAAATAAATTCAAAACAGGTTTACATTATCAAACCTTCACTAATAAGTTAAAAAATCAAAATATTTGAAACTACTACTAATTACTACCGACCTCAAACTTTCTCATAAGCTCATTAGATTGTTTTTACCTCCTTTCTTCATTTTCCTTACGTTCTTTTTCCATTTGTTCCATTCGTTGCTCGTTCTTCCAACTCGTTTCTTGACTTCCTTTCATTTTCTAGTTCTTTTTCCATTTCGGCACTAACTTTTGGAACCTAAAATTGTTAAAATATTAGCATCATAACTAATAAAGGGTTAATGTAAGGCGAAACCTCAAAGCCAAGTAGGGGTGTTCACGGTCCGGTTTTCGCGGTTTTTCGTCAAACTATAAACCAAACCGTTGGTAACGGTTTTTAATTTATGTAAACCAAAACCAAACAGTATAAATTTTAAACCGAACCAAACCAAACGGTTACTAACGGTTTGGTTCCAGTTAGGTTTCATGGACCTGAACCCGAACCAACCCGTTTATATTACACCCACAAAATCATTATGTAATTTTAATTTAATTTTTTAGTTATAAACCGAACCAACCCGTTTATGAGTATACCACATGTATATTAAATTATAGTGTTAGCAGTTTTTATGTTACCACATGTATATGAAATATGAGTTCATTTGCTCGCCCCTGGTTGATATGTTATACCTAATTATATAACAAAACGAAAAATGATAAAGATAACTTACAAATGCGTGTTCTGACTTTTCCGTACAAAAATCAAATCCAACAAGGCTATTAATGTTGAACTCGCCCACCCAATACTTTTTCTTGCTTTCTTTGCTGAGGTGGGTATCTAAGAATACTTCAATCCACTTAACTTTTCGACCATGTTCTTTTTCCTAATAAAAAGTAATGTAATAAACGTTAAAGCACAAACAATTATAATTTTTGACCTAATTTTTTAATATTGAATTTACAAACAAAACTAGCTTACCAAGCGGATACAATGCTCATCAAACCCTATTGAACCGCCCGTATGCTTAGATATACTGCCATCATTACCCTCTTTCGTGCGGTTATCTCTCCCGCTTGCGGACTTATTTAGCCATTTTTCTGTGTTCCAACCCTATAAAGAGAGAAAAATATATGATACATATATAGGGTAAAAAATATAAAAATAAAAACTTGAATCGACGCATAGCACAACGACCTTCACGCACAATCAAATTAGACAACTGTACTAAAAGTCCTAACATGTATTCACACATCGTATCATGGCAAATCAACCAAATATTCATCATACAACTTAACTTATGATCACTTAGTTCACGAGACAGATTATAACATGTACAAACTTATTTTATTCACTATGAAAAGATGAAGTATAAATTCTACACAATTTACCACAGTAGAATATCTGAATTAGATTTCTCAAACAATTTTTATTATATTTTTCTCATGCATACAAAACTCACAATAATTCAAGCATTAAAGATATGTACCAACAATTCAGCAGATTGCACAACAAACACTTGTTTAATGGTTCTATCAACTCATTAATCCAAATTGTGCAAGACCAATTGGGTTCTCTTCAAAGCTCATAATACTAATTTTCAGAACTAGAACCAACCCGTTTGGTTTTGTCATTAGGGAGTTATGGTGTCGGAAAGACGGAGCAGAATATAACTCCCCGAATCAGCTTTGACCAGTGATTTTTAAAATTATAAAAACTATTCAAAACTTGTCCAAAAATTACAAACTTTACCTTTCTAGAAACTAGACTCATAGTACTATATCCTAGAATCAACAATCGTTCAATAATCATCGTTTAACATCAAGTTACATACCAATAAATAAACAAAAACGAATCTGTCAGCAATAAAAGAAGATGTACTAAGCTTCAATTACAAGTGAAATACATACCTTTTTAGCGATGAAAGAAGATGTACTAAGCTTCAATTACAAGAAATAACACTTAAAATTGAAAATCCCCAAACTTGGTTCTTAGGGTTCTTCACACTCAACACGAATCCGGCAAAAATCGAGATAGAATTGATGGAAACCGACACCATACCTGAATTCATCTCGCAAAAATAATATGATTAGAGCCCGGAATCAAAGGATTTGGTTAAAAATTGGGTGAGTTAGAGAATTAAAGATGAAAGATGGTGGGTGTAGAGATATGAAGAAGAAGAAGAAGAAGAAGAAGAAGTAATGAAGAGAAAGAAAAAAAAAGGTAGGTTAATATGAAATTAGATTTAAAACTGAGAGGGTAATTCAAAATTTTTGAAGAAAAAAGGGGTGAATTTAATTTGAAATTTTGAGGGAAGTAAAATTAATAGGAAATAAATAGAATTAAATATTTTTATTTTTAATTAAAATAAAGAGTTGTTAGTGTGTGTGTGTGTGTGTATATATATATAACAACTAATTAAACCTTAAATAATATAACAAATTGTATTTTAAATATAAAAACATATAAAATAAATACAAGTGATATTTATAGTTTCTCTAAAAGAGTTGTATAAGAGTGTAGTAATCAGTGTTAACGCCCAATAATAAACCATACGCTTATTAGTGGGTCATACTAGTTCTTGATCGGTGTTAGTGTCTTATTATAGCATCTATCATGTCACAGTTGCTCTAAAAGAGTTGTATAGGAGTGTCATTAGTCATGGTTAGGTGTTAATGCCCGAAACACACCATACTTTCGTCAATAGACCTTATTTGGCTATCATTAGTCATAGACTCATAGTTAGATGTTAGTGTCCCTTGGTTACGTCATAGTTGCTTTAAGAAGTTTTTATATGACTATCATTAGTCATACTTAGATGTTAACGCCTAAAACATGTCATACATTCATAAATGGGCTTTGAATGTTACTAGTGGTCATTATAGCATCTATCATGTCCCCGTTTCTACAAGAGAGTTGTGTATGAGTGTAGTGAGCCAGAGGCATAGTTGGTCGTCATACTTTGATGGGCCGTCTTGGGCCTTGATTGTTGTTAGTGACCCATTGTAGTCTCTATCATATCATAGTTGCTCTAAAAGGGTTGAATATGAGTTTAGTGAGTCATAGTTTGGTTAACGCCCAACAAAATGTTTTACGTTCATCAATGGGCCTTATTGGACCTTAACTGGTGTTTGTGGCCCATTATAGCATTTATCACATCATAGTTGCTCTAAGAAGGTTGTATAGGAATGTCATTAGTCATAGTTAGATGTTAATGGCCGATAACATGTGATACTTTCATCATAGGTATTATTGGGCCTTGTTGGTGTTAGTGGCCCATTATAGCCTTTTTCATGTCATAGTCGCTCTAATGGGTCATATTAGGGCTTGAAATCTCTTAGTGGTCTATTATGGCATGTGATATGTAACATTAGATATTTAAGGGTTATATAGTGTTATAGGGAGTCATATTAGACCATAATAGACAAAAACAACTCATACATGTCCTAATGTATCATATTGGGCCTTGAAATCTCTAACGGCCCATTATGCATATAATTTTAAACTGTGTCTTAAGAGGTACAACTTGTAACATCCTAATTTCGGTTTTATTAATAGAATAAATATCTTCTATTTTATAGTGGGTCGTTATCGGTTGAGAGAAATAGAATACGAGTTGGGCTAGTGTTGGGTTAAATGGATATGGATTATGGACTTGGATTATGAAAGAAAGAGGAAAGGACCATGGGCTTAAGCCCATGATCCATTATTATATAAACCATTAATCCCTCATTTAATTCATTCTCACACATTCCATACACCACCCAAAACACACACTTAAGATTTCTCTCTAGTTCTTCCTTATCTCTAGCCGAAATCAAGAAGGAAATCGAGCACCGGTCCAAGGTAACGATAGTTTAATATTGTATGAGCTTAACCCGTTAGATAAAGTTGCGAAACAACGAGCCGACACCGTTAAACCGTTTAAATCACGAGATCCGGGTGGAATCCGGTATAAACCGAACCTATGATGAGCTTAGGGATCACCCTAGCTCAGATCTGGATCGAACGGGGCGAAAAAACGGTGAAAAACAAGTTAAAAATCGTTTTTTTTCCGGTGAGTTCGCGTCTTTCCGGCTGCTTTCTGGCAATGACGGCGCCGGAAAGGCGACGCCGGAAAAGTAGTACGAGGTTAAGGGTATGTCAGGGAATGTTCTAACATTCCCTGACCTAACCCTAGTTCGCTAACGGGAATTTAGCGAATTAAGGGTGATTCGTTAAGTAGATTCGCTGAGGAAAGATAACGAACTAGCCTTAGTTCGTGTCCTGATTTGTTAAGGAAAAGATAACGAATTAACCCCCCTTTCGTTATAGCCATTCGTTATAGCCATTGGTTAAAGGAGATAACGAATTAGAAGGTCTAATTCGTTACTTGAACTGATTCGCCATGTGGACTGGTTCGTACAAGGACGAATTCGTCAGAGGTCCAGTTCGCTAGAGGGCTCAGTTCGTTACAAATGACCAGTTCGCTAAGATAAGTCAATTCGTTAAAGATTGAATAACGAACTAGAAAGTTTAATAAAATGACAGAACAGTCCCTGGACTTAGAAAAAGAATGAATTAATTACAATTCACCCCTTGAACTTTTGAGTTAGCAAATTAATTAATGAATTAATTGCAGCTCGACCCCATCCAGGGGCTCTGCCCCTTGGACCCTGCTAGGGACTGCCGCCCCTAGACCCCGCTGCCAGGGGCGCTGCCCCCGGAGCCCCGTTCGTTGTGGGTTATATAAAGATAGAAATACAAATGAGTAGTAGTAGTTAATTGATACATGTAAATATTATACAGTTAGCCGTGCACAGCTCAAGAAGGGAATAACGATTAACGGAGAGCGTAACAGGATTCAGGTGAGTTTCTAGCCACACTTCTGTGTTATGTTTTCGGGGCTGTGTGCATACTCGATATGTTTGTTAATACACTTATCCTAAGTGATAAGTGTATGCCTTATATGAATGATGTGAAATGTATGAATGATTGCCTGATGGTACGTGAACGATCTTTGGATATTGCACGTACTGCCAGGTTGTAACTCTATGTATAAGGTAAGTATGATATGTACGCTTATGTGTATGAATGTGATAAAGTTAATAAAAGAAGGAAAGGATGGTTGTATGGTTGTATGGTTACGAAGAGGGTACCAGGCCCTAATAATACTCGAGGTATGATGTATGGTTGTATGGTAACGAAGAGGGAATCGAACCCTACTAATATTCGAGAACTAGGGAACCGAACCCTACTAATATTCGAGGAAAGTGGATACCGAGCCCTAATAGTACTCGAGGAAAGAGGGTACCGAGCCTTAATAATACTCGAGAAAGGAGGGTACCGAGCCCTAATAATACTCGAGGAAGGAGGGTACCGAGCCCTAATAATACTCGAGGAATGTAG
Source organism: Bidens hawaiensis (assembly GCF_021521415.1). NCBI lineage: Eukaryota > Viridiplantae > Streptophyta > Magnoliopsida > Asterales > Asteraceae > Bidens > Bidens hawaiensis. The sequence continues at coordinate 123,961 of NW_027498772.1, read as the reverse complement.
GGCGTAATGCTCTTTATAACGTAAGATATGAAAGCAAGTTAATACAAAAGAAAGTATGAAAGTATGAAAGTAAGAAAGTATGAAAGTATAATTGAAAGAATATAAGTTTATGTGTATTGTATGATGTATGATTAACTAGAACTCACTCAGCGTAGCTGACTTTTAGTATGCACGCAGGTGAGTAGGATGAGGCAGCTCGCTTGAGGAGACACGTGGCACTGAATAAGAGGCTGGCATCGGAAGACTCAAGACGTTTAAGTTTAATGTTTTGTTTATTTGAAAGACAAGATGACGTTTTAAGACAAGATGTGTTTTGTTATGAAATGTTTTATGAAAACTTTTATATTCCGCGAATGTTTTAATTAACTCTGATATTTAGAACTGCGTTATGAGTAAATCCAACACGAAAGTAGGGCTACCGGTAACGGGGCCTTACACAACTCGCATAACCCGTCAATATACATTAAACATAGGGGTGGCAAATGGGTTAGGTTGGGTTGAAACGGGTTATGGGTCGAAACGGGTCAGGTCCAAACGGGTCAATTAAAAAAAGGGTTGTTATGGTTCGGGTCGGAATGGGTCAGGGTCATAAGGTTCGGGTCATAACGTGTCCGGGTCAAAATGGGTCAAGGTCGGAACGGGTTTCGGGTCGTTTTTTTTTAACAAGGACAACGGAGGAAATGTTTAGTTTTTTTACCTTTTTCGTTTTTTATTTATAATTTGACTTATGATTTTTTTATTATTATTTTTGAATATTTTTTAAATTGTGTCTTAAGAGGTACAACTCACCTAACCCGTCAATATACATTAAACATAGGGGTTGCAAATGGGTTGGGTTGGGTCAAAATGGGTTATGGGTCGGAACGGGTCAGGGTCGGAACGACTCAATTAAAAAAATCGTTGGTGATAATAAGTAATGTCAACAGTACCAAAAGTCTTAACATGTATCCACACATCACGTATAATATCCGAACATCACATATAATATCCGTTGGAACTTGTCTTTTAATCAAAGATAGTACATATCTTAAAACTTATTCATAATTCATTATCAATATTAGAAACTTGCACTTTGATGTGTATTGGTGTCCAAATCCGAGCACTTGATCTTCGGCTTTTCGCTTCCATTTGTGGGCTTCGCCTAAAGCAATCCAATACCAAATATTACTTATTGCCAATATTTAAATATTATATATAAATAAGATATTAAACCCGGAGTAACATTAGTCAAAATATTAAGCCAAACCAGGTCCAACGTAGTCTATGCCGGCTACCGTTATGCAACTCCAAAGATTCAATTTATTATGTATCTTAACTCGCCCGATTGATCATAAGCTTCGCGTACCTGTTTCTAATCAGCATGATTAGAACCCATCAACATAATTACAACCCATTTAAATTAATCTTAATGCTATTTCACGTCTCAACTAAAATTCAACTTTAGAAACGGTTACAACTTTTCAACATATTATTTACAACCCGTCTGAACAACTTAACGAATCATGCTACTAATTTAATATTCACCAACAAGTCAAATCTTCATCTAGTTACTATATTATTATTATAATCGACAAGCTGGTCCGAAACCCAAATCAAACTGTACTACACAATTCTAGTACTATTTATATTCTAGACACGAGTAATTCCCACTTAGACATTTGGTAGGATAAACTTCAAAACTGTAACGAGTTAAAACAACCAGTACGCACTAAGTATAGTCAAAAGAATCAACTTTCAATTAATGGGTCAAGGCGGCCCGTATCCATTTGATATTCATAATAACTCAAAACATACTAATAAGACTTGTAACTTCTTAAAATAGATGTAAGATAAACTTACCTTTGTTCGTAGGAGCTTGATTACACTTCGTCCATTTGACTCGTTGGCTTCCAAGCTTCAACATACCTAGCTTGTTAAAGTCAACTTTCAACAAGTTAGAATACATAATGTGGACACTCGGCGTTAGTATTCTTTATATTTTCATACCATTCTCATTCATACCGAATAATTAACAAGTCAAGAATCATCAATGTGTTCATCAAGTTATCAGTTAAACATTTTCAAGTCATTTATCCACTTCCCCCGTTTTAACGGTTAACTCAGTACATATACGACTAGGCTCTACTTAGAAATTCATACATTATGGCATTAATTTACATTAAAGCATTTATGTCATAATCTCTTCTAAACAAGTGCGCATACCATTTATTATTATGAAAAAACTATTTTCAGTACTGCACCTTTTGTGCAGTACCTATTCACCTCAACTTTTGACTAGTTAAAAGTCATAACTAACTTAATATGCTCAAAAGTAAAATGTAGTAAACACACAGAGGTTTCCAAGCATATAAAGTTCACCTTTATCGGAGCTACTGTTTATTATATGTGATTTTTAGCAAAACAGGTCAGCAACCTATTTTCTGTCAAAACAGTATGCTGAATCTGCTGTATTGCTCTAGAAACTAACTGTTTTGAACAATATTTCATCCGAAACAGCTTTTCATGTTCACATATAAAACGTAGTAGACTCAAGGATCTTTTCAAGAATATAAAATGCATCTTTCTCGGATTTTTATACTATTTTATATGATTATTCAAAGAACATGACAGCAACATAATTTAACTTCAAACAACATGCTGTCATCATCATTTGATCCGTTTTAAGTCTGAATTAGCTTATCGTGTTCAAAGATGAAACCTAGTACATCAAAAGAGGTTTTCAAGAATGTATAATACACATTCACCCGATTTTCTATGATTTTATACGAATTTTATTGAAAGCAGTAATATGAATTTCACATCTTAACAACTCTTTTAATTCCTTGTTGGTTGAGACATTTTCACAAACACCTTGTGTGCATTCATTTGAAATCATTACTTTAAATCTCTACGCAAGATCTGAAATGCCTATTTGCTCACAAATTTTAAAAATGACCTCTTATGTTTGATGCATTACAACAATCAACTTATGTGTACATATTATAATCATATAACCACATCCATAAAAGATCTCTAATTTATCAACTGTGTTAATCAAATATGGTATACTCTTGAACACAGTTTGACACTACTATGATAGAATCAACAATTATAACTAGTAATAGATCACATAATCAATATTATCACTATCAGTTCATCAATAATCACATAAAACATGTACTAGATCATCATGCATGAAGTGTAGATAACAAAGCCCCAACTTTAGGGTTAGAAACACTTACCCAATAATCGATCTACTAGACGATGATTATGTATTTTCTAATGCTCGATTTGATAATCGATTTGAGAAGTGAAATCATCTGTTCTCCTTCTTGCTCGTTCTCTTCTTCTTGCTTGTTCTCCTTTTGTTTTATTTCCTCTTTGACCCCTCTTTGGTTTAAAATCCATATTTATAAAAATCTTGAAATTTGGGATGTTACATAATTGTTGTTTAACATCGAGTTACAGACCAATCAATAAACGAGAACGAATCTGTCAACCAACTGATCTCAACAAAACTCAAAACCTAACATTTTTATCATCACCTTCACCCCCGTTAGATTTTATCGCAGGATGGTTGATGAAGTTTGGAGCAAGAATCAAAGTGATGAAGAAGAGTAATGAGCTTCAATCGATGTTTATGGATTAGGTTTGTAATTGGGAGGAGGTGAAGGTGATGATACGTAGGAAAAATAAATCGTTTTAGCCATATAAAACAAAATTACTCTTTGGTCACACAACCTCGTATAAGTGGCCATATATTTTAAGCGTTTTAGCCACATTACTAATAAATACAATGGTTGTTCGTCATATTTCGCAACATTATTAAAAATGTGGCCAACAAATGTGACATTAGGCCACACAATGTAATATAAGTGGCTATATCTTTTACCTTTTAGACACACCTCTTATCAATACAGTAGCCGTTCGTCACATTTGGCCACACTATTAAAACATGTGGCTAGTTAAATGTCACAGTTTGTGGCTAATGCATGTGTTTTTGGTCACATGTATCAAAGATCAAACAAACTATGACTGTAGGTCACATTTCGCCACACATTTTTATAATGTGGCTAGCTTTTGTCACAGTTTTTTTCAAAGTGTGGCGAAAAGTACCTGAGTAGGTATAGAATGGTCACATGAAGAATAACATGTTTGGCCAAAACATTCTGGAAGGTTTTCAAACATGGTCAAATAACTTTTAGCCACACATTTAATCCGAAGTGTGGCAAATCGCCCAGACCACATGTGTGGCTAAAAGGCGATATTCATGTAGTGTTCTTCTCATAAAGTTTACAGCTTATGGTGATTAAAAACATTTGTATTTCCATAACAGGTAATGATACCAAGGTATGTAAATGAACTGAACGTTCAGTGAACAATTTGTGAACCGTTCAACGAGAAATTCGTTTATTTAAAAAACGAACGAACATGAATAACAAATTTCATTCATTTAGTTAAACGAACAAACATGAACACTTGTCTCGTTCATGAACTTTCGTTTACCTTCGGTCATTGACAATCGTTTACATTTTGTTAAGTTTGTTCATTTTTTTGGCCCAAGTGCCCAACACATTGTTCTTCACATTACTTTTAACTAGTTTAGGTCATTTAAGCATGTTTACGTGCGTGAATCGTACATTTATATTGTTAACAAACGAACAAAAATGAAAACTGACTATATCATTTTCTTAAAGAATGAACACGAACATGAATAGCATATTTTTTTAATTGTTCGTATTCGATCTTTTGTTCTGTTAAAGTAAAATGAATCTTCCTTCATGTTCATTCGGTTCATTTACAAGCAACCCATTTGGCAAGAGCTAGTTTCAAACCGACCCCCCCCCCCCAAACCGGTTTGAAAGCAGACATGCCCGATGTTCTCTTCGTCAAAAACCGGTTCCAATCCAACCTAGTTTGACCAGAACCCAGCGTTGACTTGTGTTGACCCCAACCAATTTAGTTTGGGTTCAAACTTCAAAGCCCAATTTATGCACCTCCTCTGTGTGTGTGTGATACGAACCCATCACACAAGAAGGAACGGGTCAAAGTCAAAGCTATTTATTGGACCTAGTCAAATTCATCTATAAGGAGTCAAAGTCGCTTAATTAGGGGAGTCAAGGGCTGAATTAGGGTAGTCAAAGTTAAGAGGCCTATTTAGTGGAGAAACTCCTTATGACCTTTTTAGTATAAATAAATCTAGGTCTCTTCTATTTCAAGGATTCTAAGTTATCTAAAATATAACAAGTTCTATTGTAATTGTAATATGGAGACTAACCCTTCTCGAATTGGGTCTTTTATCTAAGTAATCAAATCTTTTGCTTGAGTCCAGAATCTAGATTCTATCAGTGTGTGAGTGAGAGAGAGAGAGAGAGAGAGAGAGAGATGCAAGTGTACCTATGATTATAAGTGTCTTGCAACTGACGACTAGTGTTGTCTTCATGCCATAAAATCGGTAGTACCTTGTCCACTATTGGAGCCACAGGCTCTTCATCAGCCTCTTGTCTTGTTTTACATCTCATATCTTCATTATTCTCGTATGCCTAAATAACATAATAAAATACCATCAATTATGATCAAGCATCAGCAAAATGCATATATAGCATTGGTGATAAAAGAAGACTTCTGTTGGGTTTCAACGGTGGTTCGGAGAAAAACAATTAATACAAAATTAGCGTGTTTATAATTATTATATTCGTTTAAGCAAACATTAATCAAATTAATATTTATACGTAAACTAACAAAAAAAGCAGCGGATAATAAGCGAGTAAAAACGAACCCGAAACCCAAAATGAGTAACCGGTTACAACTAATACGAGTACGATTAAACGAATCAAACAATCATAGATAATAGTTTGTTTTTATACCTCGGTTATCAAAACTGGGAAGAACACCGAGATAATAACGACTACGCTAGGAGAACGACACAAACTACAACCCAACAGTTCCGGTGGCTGCAGGTGGTTACGGACGGCGACGGTGCTCCGGCGAGTGGCGGTGGCTCAGTAGCAGTCGGCGAACAGCAGCGGACAACGACAGGCAGCAGCGGACAGCAGCACCGACAGCAAAAAGCAAGCGGCGGTGGTGATGTGAAGTGACCGGAAGAGGGGCGGCCGGAAAATCGGGCTCACCGGAAAACCTTGCGGCCGGCGGGTTATGAAAACAACAACACTGGTGACCAGAGAATTGCAGCGGTGGTGGTTGCAGTGGTGATGGGATGACAGCAGAGGCAGGAAGCCGGCAGCCGGAGGTCCGGTAGCCGGAAAAACGTCTGCCGACGGTGGTGGTGTAATGGAGGTGGCTAGGGTTTATAAATGGGAAGCTTGGCCTCTTAAAGATAAGGATATTATACTATATATATAATAACAATTAGGGTTTAAACCAATTTAAACCCATTGGGCTTTAATCCCAATTACCAAACCAAAGCCTAATCCACCATCCAATCGTTCTAATTTATTGTGTCGTCTTAGTTAACGATTAAGTGAGCTTAAGGTTCGTTATTCTCGGTGTAACTCATACCGGGTCACAATCGGGTCGGCCCGCGTTGACTTGACCGGAACCGACCATAAAATCCAACAGTCTCCCACTTGGACGGTTTAGGATCAAGTAGCACAACGCTGACAGCTAGAGGCGTTCTAGCTACACATAGCTGTCCCCAACTAATTATGACATTTTTAAATCCATAACCAAAATATCTTGGAATACATTATTGCAAGATGATGAATTTATAGTAATCATTGTCATCTATCATTTCTGTATAAGACATCAATTGAACGATGAGACATGCATCAAATCAATCTCATAGTGTTCAATTATTGTAGTTCTCGATATTGAGTCAAAGTGGTCCAATCAAACACACAGTAAGTTTGGGTGAGGCCTCACACTTTACCAGTTTGAATCAACGAGGGCGCAAAGATGTCTAACTATTACATTTTAATGTAAGAGTACATAATCCCATCTTGACTACATACAACTCCCACTGAACTCCAGAATATTCCCAATCAATTACTTTATGGCTGGCAGTTACACAACAACGGTTAACATGATCAAAGAATATTCCTCGGTAAACGAAAGTTCAGATATTTACCTCAGGTCTAAGGATACTAAATGAGCATACTATTATCAAAACATCTTATAATCAAGATCTGTGAAGATGATTTGATGCGAGTTACATCCAACGTCATTCATAATGAGGTCTATGAGTTTGGAAGTCAACTCCTTGAGTCCAAAGTCAGAATAGACTTAATTCAGAATCCCTCCCACGAATCAAACCGACTATGGATAATTTAAAATATAATATTCACGGATTAAGCGTATTAAAAGAACACAGTTGTATCATTCAACGTTTGCATTTAACCATTAAATCAAAAATGAAGTTAAAAGTACAACTGTTTAAATGTTCATACATCCAAATACTAAATCAAAAGAAATTACTAGCAAATCTAAACCCGATAGCATCTCTATGCTGATCATGCTTGTCCTGAGTCATCGACTTAGTAAACGGGTCAGCTAGATTTTGATCCGTGTCTACTTTGTTTATCACGATGTCACCTCGTTCCAATATTTCCCAAATAAGATGGAACTTCCTTAGGATATGCTTGGTTCTGTGATGAGACCTTGGATCTTTGGCTTGAGTAATAGCACATGTGTTATCACAGAACACCTCGATTGGTTTGCGAATACTCGGAACCACATCGAGATCGGTGATGAACTTCTTCATCCAAGCAGCCTCCTTAGCAGCATCTGATGCAGCTATATATTCGGATTCGGTGGTAGAATCCGCCACTACACTCTGCTTGGAGCTCTTCTAGTAAATAGCTCCTCCATTGAGAGTGAAAACGAAACCTGACTGTGAGCGAGAATCATCTCTGTCGGCCTGGAAGCTAGCATCAGTGTAACACCTTACAGTGAGCTCCTCTTCCACTCCTCCAAACACCAAGAACATATCTTTGGTCCTATTCAAGTACCTTAGAATGTTCTTCACAGAATTGGCAATGCCAGGACTCTGTTGAAAATAACTGGTCATGCTCAAGGTATACGAGACGTCAGGTCTTGTACACAACATAGCATACATGATAGAGCCAACCACAGAAGCATATGGAATTGCTTGCATACATTTAGATTCAATGTCTGTTGCTGGAGATTGCGATTTGCTCAACACAGTTCCCTTAGTTATAGGAACAACCCCTTTCTTGGAGTTTTCCATTGAGAAGAGTGTCAATACTTTATCTATGTAAGTACTTTGACTTAGCCCTAGAATCCGCTTAGATCTATCTCTATAGATCTTTATTCCGAGAATATATGCGGCTTCTTCAAGATCTTTCATTGCAAAATAAGATTCCAACAAGTGCTTAACTTCCTTAAGCATAGGAATGTTGTTTCCAATGATCAGTATATCATCCACATACAAGATGAGGAATGATATAGTGCTCCCACTAGCCTTTCTGTAAGCACAAGGCTCATCTTCATTTTTGATAAAACCAAACTCTTTGATTTTCTCATCAAAGTGAAGATTCTAGCTTCGAGATGCTTGCTTAAGTCCATAAATGGACTTATTCAATTTGCAAACCCTATTAGGATATTTGGGATCGACAAAACCTTCAGGCTGAACCATATAAACATCTTCAGAAAGATGTCCATTAAGGAAAGCGGTTTTGACATCCATTTGCCATATCTCATAGTCATAGTATGCAGCAATGGCAAGTAATATCATTATTGACTTAGTCATAGCAACAGCCGAGAAGGTTTCATCATAGTCAACACCTTGAGTTTGAGTAAAACCTCTCGCGACTAGCCGTGCTTTATAGGTTTGCACATTTCCATGCATGTCGGTTTTTCTCTTGAAAATTCATTTACTCCCTACTACCCGACTATCGGGGGGTAGCTCAATCAAGTTCCAAACTTGGTTATCATGCATAGATTGCATCTCGGCGTTCATGGCATCTCGCCATTTCTCGGATTCCGGATCCAAGATAGCAGATTTGTAGTTAGTAGGCTTGTCGCCAGACTCGGCTACTAATAAGACTTCGGGACCATCTAGATGCTATAAGTATCTAGAATTTGGTACGGGAGTCCTACTACTTCTGCGAACGCTCGTGTTCACGTCTGATGTATCGGCAACAACAACTTGTTGATCAGACGCTCCAACTTCCTTAGCGGTTGTTTGTGGTTCTTGAATTTCTTCAAGATCGACAATGTTATCTCCAGTTCCTCGATCGAGAAATTCTTTCTCGAGGAAGTGGCCTTTCCTCTTGATAGAAATCGTATTTGTATCAGGATGAAAGAAGTAATAACCGCTTTGGTTATAGTATCCGACGAAAACAACTTTTACGCCGCGGGGATCAAGTTTTTCATCAGACTCACTATATCTCATATGGGGTTTTGTATACCTTCTTAGTTGGAGCTAGATTGACAATGCGAGCGGCGGCCATAATGGCGTAACTCCAAAAGAAGTGAGGCAAGTTGGTTCTCCACATCATTGATCGAACCATGTTTAGCAAAGTTTGATTTCTCTTCTCGCTCACGCCATTATGTTGGGGTGTGCCAGGTGGAGTGAGCTGTGAAACAATTCTACCCCCTTTTAGATGAGTGATGAACTCTGAGCTGAGATACTCTCCACCTCGATCTGATCGAAGTACTTTAATGGTTTTACCAAGTTGGTTTTCCACTTCGTTTTGAAACTCTTTGAACTTTTCAAAAGTTTCATGCTTGTGTTTCATAAGATACACATAATTGTATCGAATATAATCGTCGATAAAATAAACGAAGTATCTTTCATGGTTTCTAGACATGGTCCTGAAAGGTCCACACACATCAGTATGTATGAGTCCTAATAGATCTCTTGCTCGTTCACTTTTATGGGTGAAGGAGTCTTTGGCGAGTTTTCCAGCTAAGCAAGATTTATAATTGTCAAAAGAGTCCGGTCCTGTGGATTCAAGAATCCATTCGGATTGGAGTCTTATAACTCTTGCATTGCTTATGTGGCCAAATCGGCAATGCCATAGAAAAGTATCATTGATGCCAGATCTGATACACTTTGAAAGATGATATATGTTATTATTAGTTTGAACATCAATCTCATAAATACCATTTCGAGGTTTAGCATCAAAGTAAAAGATATCATTCAAGTAAGCAAAAATAGTCATGCCATTAAAAACATACTTAAATCCTTGTTCAAACAATAACGAAACTGAAATGATGTTTCTAGTCAAACTAGGAGCATACAAACAAAATGAAATACTCCAGTTGCCAGAATTAGTACTCTCCTCCCATCTCCAACGATGAGTTCCATGATGCCTTTATTCAGTTTCCTCCACTTCTCAGGCTTCTACAAGACATTAATGATGTGGAAACCATATCCGGTATCAAATACCCATGTGTTGCTAGAGACAGTGAAAAGTTTAATAACGTATATGGAAATACCTCGAGAAGAGGCTTCACCATTGGCTCTCTTCATCTTAATCTCAGCAAGGTAATCGGGACAGTTTCGCATCCAATGCCCCATCTTGTTGCATTAGTAGCACTGACGCTCCTCAAAGGGCGGCGGTGGTGGCTTTGCAACTCTCTTGTTAGTGTTGGTGACAAACTTGGCAGCAACAATAACCTTCTTCTTGCATTTTCCCTTAAAACCCCGATTCTTTGGTTTTGGCTTCTTGACACCAGCAGATCGAATCATCAGAACTTGATTGGTCCTTGAAGGAATGTTCATCTCAGCCGTCTTGAGCATGTTATGAAGCTCCGACACTCTCTTCACCCCAGACATTCACGTTGAAATTCATTACGAACTGGTCATAAGAGCTGGGGAGAGAGTTGAGGATGAAATCAGCTGCCATCTCATCGGGCAGGGGATAATCAAGTTTCTTGAGCTGATCGATGTGCCCCTTCATCTTAAGAACATGTGCACTGACAGGATACCCTTCTGCCATCTTGCAACTAATGAGTTGTTTCATGGTGTCAAAACGTTCTTGACGGGCTTGTTTCTGGAACATGCCCTTGAGTTGCTCAAGCATCTCATAGGCACCAAAGTCTTCCAAGCCTTTAGCAAGCTCAGAAGTCATGGTGGATAGCATAATGCAGGAGACATCAGTCGAGTCATCCTTATGCTTCTGAAGAACTTTTCGAGCAGCGGCTGTGTTGTTTTCAGGCTCGGTTGGAACAGGTCCATCGAGAACATACAGGCGCTTTGCCATGGTGAGAACAAGTCTCAAGTTGCGGTGCCATTCGATGAAGTTGGTACCGTTCAGTTTATCCTTCTCAAGGATAGACTTAAGGGCATAGGGTGAGTTTTCGTTTGACGACATCTGATTAATTAAGCAAAAGTAAATTTAATTTGTATTTTTGACGACGTAATCCTATTATTAATGACCCAATAACATTAATAAAATAGGAGCATGAGAATCTGGCTTCCAGTTATTAAAGGCAGCTGTAGCACACAACATTAATAAGTGGTTAGGCAGACTGACAACAATTGCCAATTGTGAATAGAGCACAACTCTCGGTTATGAGGCCTATAGAGACAATGATTGTTTGTATAGATACGCTTAGCCTCATATTTGCCCACTTTAAGTCTCCAGACAGCTGTAGCACGTAACAGGAGAGTAAAATAATAGTTGTCCTAGTACAGTGACGTGTGAAAGGGTCAGATGTGTCAATGAAACGCTTTCACCTTGATAGGATAGGCTAGAAAGCAAGTGCGGTGCTCTAGCTCCAAACACTGGAAATTTCGCAGTATGCCTCAAGTGTGACTTATAGTACGATTGGCATAAACTATTGGTTTTAAATTGGGATTTATTTTATAATTACCAAATAGAGTAAAAGTCAAATTTTACTATGTTTATTATCAGGACAAATTGATGAACCCTTTCATCTCTCATGACACTTAGTTTTAAATAACCTATTAAAAACTAAGTTTGTCGCGATACGGCTAACCAATTTTAAGTTAATAGAAAAACTATTAAGTTATTAGTTTTGGAAATCAACACACTTTTAATTTACAAAACATAATCGGTTAATTAAAATTGTTTATTTTAAATATATTTGGTATTAGGTTGGTGATATTATAAACCTATTATAGACAACCAAGTAACCACAATAGCAAATAAAATATGTAAATCCATAATGGCCAAAGAGGTGATCGGTCTCGCTAGAGCCAATTAGAGAGACCGATCAGGTCAAGGGGTTCACAACACAAAACAACCACAAGGATGGACTTCTTCGTCCATCACGTCATCTTGTCAGAACTCCCACTAACTCCAAGAAATCCTTGAGCTCGTCCTAGGTTATATTCGCGTCTTCTTTATTACAAATTTATAATACTAACAATAATTTCCTATTACAAATTTGAACCATCCATATGGCCAAAAGAAAATCGAAAATGAAAATAATAACTGTTTACAACTTTGAACCATCCATATGGCCAAATAACAAGCTAAACAACCAAACACAACCAGACAAACATAGGTCGGGGCTGGCTTTGCATATTCAAAATAAATAATATTCGGGTCGTTTTGACTTGGTCAAATAAAATAAACAAAACTTTAACCGAATCTAAAATTACCCGAAAATAAATCTAGATCAAGAAACTTTACACGATTTAAAGTTTGTGATGTAGATCTGGTTTAAACGAACCGGTATCGACTCGTACGTTGTAACCGCGGCTCTGATACCACTGTTGGGTTTCAATGGTGTTTTGGAGAAAAACAGTTAATACAAAACTAACCCGTTTTAATTATTATATTGGTTTAAGCAAACATTAATCAAATTAATATTTATACGTAAACTAACAAAAAACGCAGCGGATAATAAGCGAGTAAAAACGAACCCGAAACCCAAAATGAGTAACCGGTTAAAACTAATACGAGTACGATTAAACGAATCAAACAACCATAGATAATAGTTTGGTTTTATACCTCGGTTATCAAAACCGGGAATAACACCGAGATAATAACGAATTACGTTAGGAGAATGACACAAACTACAACCGAACAGTTCCAGTGGTTGCAGGTAGTTGCGGACGGCGGCAGCGCTCCAGTGAGTGGCGGTGGCGCGGTGGCAGTCGGCGAACAGAAGCGGACAGCAGTACCGACAACAAAAAGCAAGCGGCGATGGTGATGTTCAGTGACCGGAGGAGGCGCGGCCGGAAAATCCGGCTCACCGGAAAACCGGGTTAGCCGGAAAAAAGGTTGCGGCCGGCGGGTTATGCAAACAACAACACTGGTGACCAGAGAAGTGCAACGGTGGTGGTTGCACTGGTGATGGGATGACGGCAGAGGCAGGAAGCCGGTGGTCGGAAAAACGTCTGCCCACGGTGGTGGTGTAATGAAGGTGGATAGGGTTTGTAAATGGTATTATACTATATATGGATAATGATATTATACTATATATAGAATAACAATTAGGGTTTAAACCAATTTAAACCCATTGGGCTTTAAGCTCAATTACCAAATCAAAGCCTAATCCACCATCCAATCGTTCTAAATTATTGTGTCGGCTCAGTTAACGATTAAGTGAGCTTAAGGTTCTTTATTCTCGGTGTAACTCATACGGGGTCATCGAGTCGGCCCGCGTTGACTTGACCCGAACCGACCATAAAATCCAACAACTTCAGCTCAGTGTGGGACACAAATCACCTTTTGTATGCGGCCCGCTTTTGAAATATTTGGTCTTCATGAACTGCAACTGCCTGAATAAATTGCTCAACTCTATCATGTAAGAATAAATATATTTTATATATTTATTTATATGGCCATCATTATCAGTTATATAATAATATATCAAAATAATTAATTATACCTTATTATATATTAGTTTGTAATTGTTGATGGGCCATATTACCTATAATTAACTAATAAAGGGTTTCCCCTTGGGTGTATATATAGAGAGATAAATATTAACATCACAACCTAATCACAAATGCATAACAATTTTGTGTTCTTCCTCTCTCATAAAACCGGGTTCCTCTCAAGAACCCTAAGTCCCTAACCATCCTTAACTATACATCCTAAAGGGGAACTCGGCCAAGATGACAAACATGTCGACTATCTCATACTCTACTGCGATTACTACTCTCCTTGCTGTAACAGGTTCATAGATTTAATATTTATCATGTTTTTTATTACTCACATGAAGAACTGATTAACATGTGGCATCAGAGTGATGTTGATTAATCAGTTCTTCATGTTATCCCTAAATCTGGCATTGAATCAGAAGACAAGGACTAAAACTTGATAAACCCTAATTTTTTCGGTTTCTTTTTCATGTTCTATTACGAAAACAATATATGAAACTGTTTAAAATCGCTAAAATTCATATTTAATAAACCCTAATATTTTCGAAATCAGTTAAAATCATGTTTAAAGATTTCAATTTCAGTTTTTGTATATGTTTAATAACTAAAATTTTCAACGATGTTTTTCGTGTTCATTATAACTTTTTGAAAATTATAACATATTTTGGTTCAAATCTGGATTAAAATCTGTTAAAGTTAATTTAGGGATATAATTTTTCAAATCTTGAATTAATTAAAAGTTTTGGTATTTTCTTAAAAGATATGAATCCCATTAAAATAGGAAATAGATATAATTGTTAATCCTTAAAAGATTTGAACCAAATCTTGTTATTATCCTTTTAGTTTTCGAAATCTGTTTAGGGATCAACTAGTTTACGGAATTATTTGTATGGGTTTTATTATTTTTTTTGTGTTTTCAGCTTAATTAGGATAATATTAATTTTTGGATTTTAGAGTTCTCGGATTTTAAATTATATCGCCTTATACTGGTTTTTTTTTTGGAATGGTTTTCCAATCTTCTTCCCGCAAACACGCTAATTTCCGGAAACTCATTACTTTACCCAAAAACCCATACTACTCGAAAAAATATTAACCAAGAACCCATGTCATCCGAAAACTATAATTTACCCAAAAAAGTTATTTCTCGAAATCCTTAATTTTACCCCGAAAGATTTTACTATTAACTCATTAAAATGTTTTGTAGATACTTAAATATTATAAAATTTTACGAAACATAAAGGCTTAACTTGAATGAACTTTTGATGTATCACTTCTGTCCAAAGGTGATGAGTTACATTTACCATATCATTCAAGTCTAACTGAAAGCTTTTGTTAGTTTTTGCCTAACATAATATAAATGTCTCACTTCTGCCCAAAGGTGATGTGTTACATTTTTATTCAGCAAAACTAGCATGTGTATAATTAAAATAATTGTCTCACTTCTGCCCAAAGGTGATGTGTTACAATTATTTTGCACACATACTTAAATAAAATTTAATTATGCCCAAAGGTGATTTATTTTTTGTTTAAATAGAACTTTTAATTATAGTCTATTAGTTTGATGTTAATAATATACATATCATATCTTCAATAAAATATAATGATCCTCACATTAATGATCCTTCATTAATCTAATGATCATAAATTTTAATATGTATTATCTTAATATCTCGTAACATTACTCACTATAATTTCTTCTATAAATAGTTATCTCATCCAAATCATCCACTCTAATATAAAAACATAATATAAGTTTTACATCATAACAAGTTTTAATAACATTTAGCTCTCCTCAGTTTTAATTATTCATTAAGACATGATATGACTATCATACTGCTCTTTCTTATAACAATCATTCTATTAAAAACTAGAGCATAACAAATGAGATGTAACAACTCGGGGTTTTCAAAATCTATACTACCCGACCCGTTTTCATTTTCAGGAAATTTTAATTAATAAACGTCACCTTTATCGAGTTAGTATTATTTTATTATATATATTTAATTTAACTATAATAGCTTTCAAGTATATACTATAATGACCCTAAACAATAGTTTTAACCCTATATGTTTCCAACTTCATACAACAAGGACTAAACTGCAATTTCAAAACATTATAACCCATTTTCCTCATAACCCATTTTGCTTGAAGACCCGTATCCCAAATTCAAACCCAAATTCCTAACCCGATTCAATTGGGTTTCTTGATCCTCAATTTTCGTCACAATTTTAGAAATTGAATCAAATTACGTATTATTCTTGCCTTATACGGCCTGCCGATACTCATATTATGCAAATCAATCACACCTTGATTCGTATTACTAAATTTATTGGCCGACTCAACCCATTCTTTATTATACAAGTAAATGATAGCCATAATACAATTAATCTGACATACATCACATTCACTCCATCGCCAACATAACCCCTCATCTTAATTATATTATCGTGGCCGTTTCTATTGTGTTCGTGTTTCTTGTTTGGCCGACAACGTCTCGGGGCTGATAGCCCACCATTAAGCATCTTCACAGGTATTATTTTACATGGATCTGATCGTCGTCTAAAGCTATACAATAACCCCATGATTAATTGAGAAAATATAATCGGGTTTAATCGATTAGGATTTATAGGGTTTATGGGGTTTGGGTTAATCAAACTGTTAATGTTAAAATAACTTTTCCTGGGTTATAACCAATTGATCATCTAGAGTAGTTGGTTGGTTGGGGTTGTGTTAAGTGGTGGGTACTGGAGGTCACGGGTTCAAACCCCCTCCATGCCCGAGTTTTGTTTTTTTTATATAACTCTTTTTAAACACATATATTATAATATATTATCCGTTTAATTTATATTATAAGTACAATAATTAATCGGTATTTTACTAAAACCGACATATTAACCGATCATATAATACTCGTTTTCTCACGTTTTTTTATTTAGATATACATACATGTATATATACGTATATATAATACCACATAAACTAATATTTTTGGTTATATATAAATGGACAAGCTTATTGAATATTTTAACAAACTAATAAAGATTTTTAAAATATGTATTTTACTTAAATAATATTTTTATAAAATAAAATATTATAACATACTTTTAAAACGGATTAATAAACTAATAATATTGTTAAAGATGTGTTTTATCTATAATAAAGGATTATAATATACTTTTTTTATAACTTGAGAACTAATAAAGTTTTCATACAATATCTTTATAAAATATTATACTATGTATGATTAAAAAGAATATAATAACAACTTAATAGTTTTATAATTATCGAACTCGCTTATACGATCTAGTTCTTTAACTTAGCGTATCTGCGGATTCTTTTTCCTTGTTAGGCTTTGTCGTCAACGCGCGTGACCCGCTTTCGTTATTTTTAGTGTTATCCATTCATTTTTGTTCGTCTATCAAGGTAAGTAATCACTCCCCTATTTTACTTGTTTTCAACTATTTTGGGAACACTTGTGTACCATTTATCAAATTATTTAACTTATTGTATCTCAAATGCAAACTGTGATCTTTGTGTGGTGTATCAATTGAATGACTACTTGTTACTTGATATTTGCTTAATTGCTTACTTGAATCGCATTCGGAGAGGTCCAACATAATCTCATTATAGTATGATCATACGACCGTCGTAGTGGCCGGAGCCCGATCGCATTGGCAATGGTTTCACCGACACTCATTACTTGCTTATTGATTTCATTGTTTGTACTCACAGATAACAGTTTTGCTTATGTTTATTCTATTATTTATATCATTATATATTACCATTTTTGTTTGTGTCAAAACTGGTGATCTACTCACTCAACATGTTTTGTTGACAAATATATATTTTGTACGCATTTGCAGGTTATAGATTTGGATTGCTTATCGAACTGAAGCTCACGTAGAGATGATTTTAGGATAATAAACATATACAATAATAGTTGGTTTTGTATTTGTAATTTCTTTATTTTTGTTATATTTAAATGTTGTTTGATAGTAAATAAATAAATTAATTAGATATTGTCGCTTTATAATTTCATGATAGTAACCTTGTGAGCTGTGACAATCAGCTCACGCCCCGACATTTCCGTCGTAGGTTTGGGGTGTGACATGAGATGAGTCAATCATAATGTCTTTTATGATAATAATAATAATAATAATAATAATAATAATAATAATCAAGAACTTATTTTAATAAATGCTATCACTAGAGTTATCCTAGATTTAGTTTTTCCTAAAACTAATCAAAATAACTCCTAAGATGCATGCATTCCTTAAAAATTCTAACTATAAGGTTAAATGGTATAAGTGAATACATCATAATGTACAATCATAACCCATAAAATTAAGGGCTCACACATAAAATTAAGTACAATATTCTAGTACATTACATACTAAAATCTTCAATAGTAAAATATGGTGCCTTAAGAATCAACTATAACACTCAGAAGTACCAAAGGAAAATGAGTGTGTTGATCAACAACATATGTACAAGAAAAGAAATGTCTAGTACTAGAAAATAAGATGTTATTCAACTCACTACCACTAAAACCTAAAAGAGGATAATTCTAAGGTTCATAGACAAAACACAAGTATTACTTCCAGCTTTAAGTTCTCTAAGGAGAAGTCTCATTGCAAAAATATGCCATTAGATTAGGCATATGCATTACAAGATTATACATAATTCAAAAGAACAACTAGCTAAAATTGATAGTTATATATTAATGATATTTAAGTCTGCTAACCTAATATTCTCATTAACAAATGATTGGTTGAGTCTGGTTCTATATGTTTACCCAAAAATCAACAAATAACTAACATGAGGGATAGTGACAAATTTAAATGTTAAGATTATTAGAACCATGATAAACTGTCTTTAAATTACTCTTTATCATACCTTAAATATTCTGGAGATTAACCATAACTTAGTATCAATACTTAAGCTACATTATGACAGTTATAAGGTTTGCATAGCCAACATAAAGTCACTATTACCTTAAACTCTCATATGATTTGTTATCAATATTTGGATTGAAACATTTATAAAATACAACTAGATGATACTCTATATTTTCACAACTTTTGTTATCATGCAAATAAAAATATAACAAATGACAAATGAGACATATAAAATTCATCCATTAAAACCAAATTTCATGAGAAATCATGACATGGTTAATGAGGGTGATTTTTCATATAATCTCATTCTCAGTGATTTTAAATCATGTGTTAGATGCCCCAAACATTGTTTGGCTTAAGAAATAAGTATGGGTCCACCAGAAGCTATATTTCACTTACATTAGTGGAACTAATTCATACAGAATATTCAGACATAATTATTTTATCATTTAAAAGGCTATTTACTTGTATCTAGTCTGTCTTCTATCATTCATGATCTTAAAGAGATCCATTCATATATAGTTAATATGATTTCTTCTAAATATGTCCTTAAGTTTCTTATGACACATAAAGGAAATCAAATTAAGTCTAACGTATGTATGATAAATTCCCACATCACATACATCATTGAAACTTCTCATGTAGTTTTTCCTAGAGATTTAGAATATTAGTGGGAGCCTTAAGTGTCTCAATCATAACTTACAAGATTTGCAAGAGGTGGAGGAGTGAAAACTATATATTATCTTAATTACACCTCTTGTACAAGACACTGCTCCATCACAACACTATTTCATCAAAACTTATCTCTGTAGAATTTACTACTACTCTTACAAAAGTTTCGGTGTTTCTTAAATGTGGGCATACTACGATTTCTAACTGAAATAATCCTCACAAGAGAAACTATGACGACTTACATCATTAACTCGTTTTTCTATTAGAATCTATTGGTCTTTAAATATTGACCCTAAGCATGCAAATTTTCCTAAAGGCTTCTAAGGTCAGTGAGAGCAGTAAAAGTCTTTATAATTACTTGTGAGAAATACAAGAGGAGGGGGAAGAGAGTCATTAAATTTTACTCCATATTTAAACTCCAATTACACCTCTTGTACACCATACTACACCAACTCTTATATACTTAGAATCCTAAAACTGATAGCAACTTAACCAAGAGCTAATCCATAAAACTGAGACTTTTAAAATTACCCAATAATCAACTCAAGAGGCCATCTAGGTTTTAAAACCTACTAACACTGATGATTATGTAATCTCCCTAACTAAAGTTGAAATGGATACTGGAAAGTTTAATGATCCTACCCCTTATAATTAAACCATTAGCATCAATCATAATTGGCTCCATAAGTCAGGATAACGTTTTGAGATTTGGTTGAATCACCTTAGAGTGTTCATAACTAAACTAAATCCCAATACGAAACGTTAAGACAATAAGAAGCATGATTGATTGTTAAAGGTTATATTCAAGGATAAACCAATTATCAAAGAATCTTCTTACCTATATTACAAAAGATTTCTTTAAGGGTCATTATTGTTCTAGTAGCTTACAATAGTTAAGAGCTACATTAGATGAACATTAAAACAACTTTCCCTAACAATCGGCTTACATATTTATATGTTCATAAAACAACCTAAAAGTTATAAACTGAAGGTCAAAGAACATTTAGTTTATAAATCAATAAAATCCATATATAGGTTAATGAAAACATCAAAATAAGATGAAATATTTATACAATTATTTTCATCAAAAATAAGTGGATTAATGTACCTACCTCAAGATGAGTGGGAGCAACTAAAAACAAACTTGTCCTTATATAGATGACATTCTTCTGACAAGTATATGTTACATGAGTCAAAGCATTTTCACACATACTTTGATATTATAGATCTTAGAGATATTCCTTACACATGTAACAAACAATATTGCTCTACTTTAGAGGATAATAGGAACACATAGATTATTTCGTTATGCTTCATTAAGTAGAAGCCTTATATAAGTTCAAGTCTATACTCGTTTAGATATTACTCAAAATTGCAACACACTAGATATGTCTAGATTAATGTGAATCATCTAAAAGAGTACTAATATATCTTTAAACGAAACGAAAGACTTAATTTAAAAGAAGAAGTGAGAATTTCAAACCGGTAGATTACTCTGAACTTTGTCATATTCAAAGATAAGAAAATGTAATTTTCGGGATATATTCTTATGTCAGTAGACAAATCTATCATGAAGGAGTCATAATGAACTGATAACAACAACCTAAGTCATAACGACATAATATGTTGATTAATTACAACGTTGTTGTCAATAAATGTTGTTGAACATTTATTAGTGGACTCATAAGTTTTTATTAAACTCCATATAAATTATATATTGAAGACTTATTGTGATAAAGTCAGCTACCATGTTTTTTCAAACAGTAACAGTTTGAGAGGTGTTGCATTAAATTTTGATATGAAATTAATTATTCGTTGATGAACGAATTGAGGAATCTAAATTTTCGTATCGAATACATTCATGATATGCTTAAAGATCCGATAAATAAAAGTCTCACCCATAAATATTATGAAAGCGCTTATAATAATGACGGGTTATTGATGACTATGCGCAACTGCATATCATACTATGAATGATTAACTATTAAATTTCCTCATCAGTTTTGATTTGTATGTCTCTTAATATGTTCTGCATGCATAATGACATATAGACAAATTATTATACAAATCAAATATTTGAAGGGCTTACTTGAAAATTTTGATCATAACTACTTAGGTTTTAAACAAGGACTGCAGTATGATTAATAGGGGTCTTGAGCTGATGTTCAATTCAATGACTGTATTTCTATGCTCCAGTTTGAGTTTAAAACTAAAATGAGTGTTAACTCCTGATCAGGCTTATCTAATACTCATAATAGATGATTACTCGGCCAAGTGGGAGAATGTAAGAATGAATATATTTTATATATTTATTTATATGGCCATCATTATCATTTATATAATAATAGATCAAAATAATTAATTATACCTTATTATATATTAGTTTGGTAATTGTTGATGGCCATATTACCTATAATTAACTAATAAAGGGTTTCCCTTTGGGTGTATATATAGAGAGATAAATATTAACATCACAACCTAATCACACACACATAACAATTTTGTGTGCCTCCTCTCTCATAAAACCGGGTTCCTCTCAAGAACCCTAAGTCCCTAATCATCCTTAACTATACATCCTAAAGGGGAACTCGACCAAGATGACAAACATGTAAACTATCTCATACTCTGCTGCGATTACTACTCTCCTTGCTGTAACAGGTTCATAGATTTAATATTTATCATGTTTTCTATTACTCACATGAAAAACTGATTAACATATCAAGCAACAACAGATTCATGTGTTGATATAACACATACACACAAAGCAATCGAGTTCTATAAAATATAATTACAACCATTTATAATCAAAATCAGAAACTGCATAATTACCTCCCCTGAGTCACTAAGATAACCACCTATTGAAGCAAACTCCCTTTCATAGACTTGCATAAGCAAATTTATGGCACCCCACATATTGATTAATATAAGCACATAAGGTCTAATGGTTAATGATGACTTCATATATCATCTGTTTATCATCAGAAATCACTTTCATGACAGCTGTCAATACCTCTCGAATCTCTAACGTTGGCATATGTGAAAGAAAGTCATTTCCAAAAAAAAAACAAAAAAAAATACAAAATCATCCACCAGTCTTTCCAGGTTGACTTCAAAAGGAGGATTTAGAATCTCTAAATCATATTGCAAATATTCTCTCAAAACCCAAATGTTGAAAAACTGCCCAAGTGTTGAAATATATGCTAAGAAATTAATTGCAAAAACAGAAGAAATTAAGGTGTCAAAAAACTATGACAACTGATATTTCTTTTTGTGAATTGGGATGTCGACTACGGTTTTTGCGTTCACGTCAGTGCAACAATCAGCAGCCAGATGACCTACCTGACCACATTGGAAATATAACTCCTGCTGACCTGGCAGTGTGATCACCTGTGCAACAAAAAAAGTTAGATTCACTGTCATTATCATAAGTGACAGGATACATAACAGATATTTTACTAACCTTCCTTAATATTGAAAAGTGGACCTCATGAGTTGCTAGAGCAACATAATAAGATCCGCATCCTATCATAATAAGCCACAATAGTCAGTGACAATAACATGTGACAATTTTAACTCATTTACTTACAACGAGTTGATTTAGTTTATGCAACAGATCAAATGAATTAAGCTAAATGATTTAAGTAACCAAAAAAAACTAGAATTTATAAAACCTCCTATCTCGCTTTATTTAGAGGAAGCTAGATTATTACTGTAAAATAAATTTTGTAATTGCATTACAAACATCAATTAAAATATAAAAACAAATAATTTCAGACAAAAAGTGTCTTGTGGGTTGACCCAGCCCGACCTGTTTTGTATCACACTAAGATATTTATACATTTTGACCCAAACCCATTTTAACCAGTTACAAACATGCAATTTTCCACCAAATACTACATTTTGCATCATACTAAGAATATTATATTATCTAACACTCACCAATCCATAGAGGCAATGTTGGGTATTTGGATTGAAACCAGGAAGGTTATGTTGTAACCGAATGAACGACATTACTTTATGCTCCCCCTTACCAAGAACATTTGAGTCGGAAAGAATCACCTTCAAATAAATTAAAACTTTAAGAAAAATATAAAAGTGAATAAAAAATTATCAGAAATAATAATAATAATCATATTTTGGGGACGATAAGGTGAAGGATCCTGAACAAACCTTGATATACTGCCTACCAGGATTATGATTCGATCTACATTGTATAAAATACTAAAGGGCTACCAACAACACAGACATAAACTGAGTGCCAGGTGTAATGACATTTGAATCATTTCTTAATCGCTCCTCTTTAGAAGCAAGTGCAGCTCCCTGTGCTTCAAATTCATTTCTTAATCGCTCCTTTTGAGCTTCCTAAACAAAAAAATAATTAGCAAAACAAATTAAAACTTACAACCTCAACCGCTAAAATAGATAATAAAAAATAACACTTACAGCTTCAGCAGCATCTTTAGCAGCCCTAAAACGGCGAGACCGTTGTTGATTCATTTTGGCTCTAGGAGCCACACCATCTGCAATATATACAGCTGATTGGTAGTTCAACTTTATTGAATGCTTACACAAATGCAAGTTTATAGGTTTACCTATTGCCAAATAAAGAATTTTTCTTGGGCGAACCAATGAGAAGAGATAGTCTATGTAGTCAAATATTGACTTAAATACATTATCATACGTAGCTGGACTAGGATGCATTACCACGAGTTCACATTGTTGGAAGTAATTTCAGACTTCAAGTCACAAGTCGGTGAACTTGAGGGACCAATATTGACAAGCTGGTCATAGTTAGTTATATTTCCTAG
Organism: Bidens hawaiensis; assembly: GCF_021521415.1. NCBI lineage: Eukaryota > Viridiplantae > Streptophyta > Magnoliopsida > Asterales > Asteraceae > Bidens > Bidens hawaiensis. The sequence goes on along the minus strand of NW_027498772.1, from coordinate 99,818 downwards.
TTATGTTATGTTTCCTAATTGTATTGTGATTATAATAGGTAGGTCTTGGTTAGCAAGTTAGGTTAGTCTATATAAACTTAGACATGGTTAGACATTAGATGGTGGTGTGAGATGCAACCGAGTTAGAGTTTATCCAGAGACAAACACACGAGATGTAACCGAGTTAGGGTTCATCTAGATGTAACCGAGTTAGGGTTCATCAAGAGTCAAACCGAGTTAGGGTTTTATAGAATTGTAATCAGTTTTTTGAGTTAGATTTTCTGATTAATATAAGCGAGAGTTATTCGCTTAGTTTGTGTGTTGATTATCGATACGGGACTTGAATTGGTATCAGGGCCAAGTTCAAGAAATCGATAATCGAGTTAGCTTTGATCGTTGATGAGGCGGATCAACTGTGCAGTGATAAGCGGCGAGCGGTGGCTTGAGGAGCGCTGTCACTAGCACATATAGGAACCAAGTTGGGTTTCTGAATCGGAGTCTATTTGTAAGCAGGTCAAGTCGGACCTGTGTAAGTGCACCTAATACACCAAAGCGGCGTGAGTAAGTATTGCTACGACGGCAGCGAGTAGTCTGTTACGGTGACGATAGGAATTCTGAAATCGGTAACTACGAGCGGAGGAAACAGCGAGTTTCTGATCGGTGACTTGCAGGTGAGTTATACCTGTGATCGGTGCTATTCAAGTGTTTTTTTTTGGATCTTGTTGATTTGATTATTGCTGCCATCGATTGAAGAAGGAAAAGAAAAGGCAATTCGATCACGGTTACAAGTGTTTCTGGTTTACATAATTGGTGTGGCTTTGTGATTAATTAATTAAAAAGGGAGGTCACAAAAGTCCAGAATTGGAATGGCGGTTACGGAAAGAAAAAAAAACATAATAAATTATTAAATTTAATGTTTTCTTTTGCTTAAAGTTAATTAAATAATATTCTGTTGAGACTCGGTTGTAGCGATGGGTTGCGATTGAGTAGGTTTAGTGACCAGATTCCGTGTTGCGAGCGAGCAGGCTTTAGCGTACGGATTTTTGGTGAAGTTTGTTTGAGAATTGTTTTTGAGTTTAATCAAAGTCGTGATCTAAGAACAGGTTTTATCGGTTAAGTTGTGATCGGGAAATTGGGTTGAATAAGTTGGTTCAATTCAGGGTTCGTTTTATTCGGGTTAAAAGAGTTATCTTTTGACCAAGGTATTGATTTAAACGATGTCGTGTTTTGATTCGGGAAAAAAAAGAAGATCAAGGAAGATTGTTGTTCGCTCGATTAGATGACCGGGATCGTAGCTAAAGGAGTGTTTATGCGAGCTCATACGACTGGGTGAATGGTCGGGGATATGGTCACAAAGGTAGTCGAGTTCGGGGGAGCCGAAGAACACATCTATGGATCAAGAAAAGTTCCGGAGAGATTAAGACCAAGATGGTTGTGAAAACCAAGAAGGTCAAGTTCATGAGTCAAATCAAACAGCGCAAAAGAGACATGCTCGGGGTTGAAAAACCACATATTTTGAATCAGAAATTAGGGGGTGATTGTTGGAAGTAATTTCAGACTCCAAGTCACAAGTCGGTGAACTTGAGGGACCCATGTTGACAAGTTGGTCATAGTTGGTTATGTTTCTTAGTTATGTTATGTTTCATAATTGTATTGTGATTATAATAGGTAGGTCTTGGCTAGCAAGTTAGGTTAGTCTATATAAACTTAGACATGGTTAGACATTTGATGGTGGTGTGAGATGCAACCGAGTTAGGGTTCATCCAGAGACACACACACGAGATGTAACCGAGTTAGGGTTCATCTAGATGTAACCGAGTTAGGGTTCATCAAGAGTCAGACCGAGTTTGGGTTCGATAGAATTGTAATCAGTTTTTTGAGTTAAATTTTCTGATTAATATAAACGAGAGTTATTCGCTTAGTTTGTGTGTTGATTATCGATACGGGACTTGACACATGTTATTAATAATAAAAGTTAAATTGAAGGTGACTGAAGCACAATACTTTGAACTTTTGAGTAATACTCACAAGATGAATAGTCACTTGATATTTAAGAGCTCAAAATAAAAACTGCACCACCCCAAAAGGTTGCAAAGATAAAGGATTATCCAGCCAATTAATGTAGGACCGTGTTATAGATACACCATTGATGCTATACAAACACCAGGTAACTTCAATCTCGTCATCATATGAGCTATATACAGGTCATATGACTTTCTGATCGGTCAAGTCAGTCACTTTTTTGTTGGTTTACCACATTATACGGTCGTGTGATAGGGCGAAAAAGGTCATACGAGCTGTAAGACTTTGTCAATCAAACGTGCGGGTCAGTACGATTTGGCCCTCATACAACCAATATGACCATCTTTCAACCTATCATTTAGTCCTAGTTCTACATGTAATTAACAATACCAACAAAAGACAAAAAGAAATGATAAATTTTAAAAACCAGAGATCAAAGAAAAGTAGAAAACGAGCATAACTTAATCAAAATTGAAGAGGTATGTACCCGCCTCAACACCGAGCAAGGCGGGTCAACCCACAAGATATAGACAAGAGGCTTGAAATCAAGACATTATGAAGGCACAAAGCCAAAACCTATGCGCATGGCGCATATCACATATATGCTCATGCATCACATGCTCAGGCATCATATGCCCAGGCACCACAGATGCTCACGCATCACATATGCTCACGCATATCACATATGCGCGTGGCGCATCAGCGCGTGGCGCATATCACATGCTCGTGCATATCACTTCTGCGCATGAAACATCTGCGCGTGAGAATAAAGAGAAGACCTCGCGCATCCTCAGGATTGGCGCATATCACACATGCACATAATCAACCTCGTCCTTATCCAAATCAGGATTAGGGCAACCTTGATTGTGCACGTCAGACAACCTTCCAGAAGGTATCTTTTTAAGGAATAAGAATATGCTGATGTCGACAGCTGCCAATGAAAGGTGGACAACTCAGCATAAACCATGTGCTACCACGTGATTATAACCAATGAAAGAGCACCAGGTGTCCCCAAGGACACGTGGCGCAAAGCAATTGGAGGAGGCCAGCAAGGCCCTGATTAGGTCTAAGCCCAATCAGTGGAAACCCTAGCACTATAAATATCACATCCAATATCATCAGATAACAGACTGAAACAGACAATAACAGAGTATTCAGCTATTAAGCAATACACTCTAAATTCCTTACTCTCACATATTATTATCTTCTCCCACAAATACTTATTCTCACACCGGAGGGTTACCCCAAAGAGGACCCCTCTGTCCCTTTCTGAGGGGTAAGTTTACGGTGCTGTTCATTTTGTAGGTGGAAGAACCCAGATCCAAGAGAAACCATCGGTGAAATAGCATAATCACACCCGAGGAAAGTAGATCGTCTACCAGTGAGTCGATCCACGTTTCTTCATTGGCGCCATCCACTGTTACAACGGCAACAAGATCTCATCAGATCTCTAAACAAAAAACCAAATTTTCACCATGGTTTCTGGCGTTCGTAACGTTGATCAAGTTATGGAGGATATTGAACGTGAGGATGTTAATGAGGGACAACAGTTTCTGAGGGCGCCGCGTGATTCTACGCGCGCCACCAGTAACCGTCCTTTCATCACAACTCCTCATGGCCAGACTGAAACTCCTCCAGACGATCTTACGTTACAAAATCTTGCCGGCGCGAAACAAAAAGGACCAATGGGTCCAGAAGATGAAACTAATGACCCTAAAGAATGGCTCATAAACGAGCAACGACGCCTAATGGACAAGTACAATGAGATGGTCAAACACAAAAAGACAGCCAACTTAACACAAAGGCTAGCGTTTGACAAGCAAAACGTTCATGGGACAAAAAGGGCGCGCGCGCCGGAAGATGGTCATTCCGTTCACACTGCACACACTGAGTTCAGTGATGAAGAAGTGCACAGCATGAGGAAGACGCGAGATACTCATGCAGGAGGCTCACAACTCCGCGCGCACGTGAACATGGCGCCTGGAGCCAGAGCCGATCTGGATCTGCACGCGCCATACAGCCCACCAGTAAGAGGGCAAGTGGACGTAACCACACCATACAGGCCAGCTATCTTGGTGAAACATTCAAAGTTCACTGAGCGCATCGCGAAGGCCCCGATTCAGCACAAAACCAAGATGCCAAGTGGTTTGGGCAAATATGACGGCACAACAGATCCAGACGATTTCTTACAAGGGTTTTACAACACTGGAAACCTAGAAAGCTGGACGATGCCAACATGGTGTCACATGTTTGCTCGCTGCCTCACGGGCGCGGCGCGTGTCTGGTTCGAGAGCTTGCCGACTGGGCTGATCGATGGGTTCGAGGAACTATTGAAAAGTTCCAAGCCCACTTCGTACAGCAGCGCAGACACACGCGCGACCCTGATGACATCATTCACTGCGTGCGCAGGAATGATGAAACGATTGAAGACTATATAACTCGTTTCAATCAGGAGTCTCTGGCAATCGGAGGTATCACTGAGCAACTCTTGCGCGTGGCCTTTATTCAAGGCGCGCGCAGTGATCAACTCCGCCGAGCTCTCGTAAGCAGAGATGGCATGCCAACCACTTGGGCCAAACTAATGGAAGCATCGCGAGTCTTCGCGAGAAACGAAAAACAAATTGCCCAAGATAGGGCAAGAGAAAGAGCGCATCAAGCTGAGTCACCGCGCAGCAACGAAAAAAGGGGCAAACAAAACTCTGTATGGTCCAGGTTGCAACCAACCAGTTTTTCTTCCGCAGAAAAGCAGGCGCAACCAAGCTCACCCCAGCCCCAAAAAGACGTTCGTAATCGCGGGGAGGGTGACAAGAGGGAAGGCGGCAGAGATCCTAACAGACCTCTGCCAAGAATATGGACTCCCCTCACTAAAACGCCTTCACAGGTGTTAAGCACTGAGAATGTCCAATTCAAAAGCCCCAAGCCACTACACTACAAGGGACCATCAGACAGTGGCAAGTACTGTGAATTTCACAAGTCCACAGGGCACAACACTGATGCATGCCACCACTTGAAGGATGCAATTGAAAAGGACGTGAAATCAGGCAAGCTGGCTCACCTGGTGAAAAACTCAAGACAAGAAAATGAACAATCAGGAGCCTCGGCCAGCAAAAAGTACAAAAGAATCTGTGTAGCCGAGGGAGGAAGGCAAGGGCAAATATCAAGAAAGAGAAGAGCGCAAATCCAAGGAGATTGGCGCGAGCAACAAGTCATCTTCCCAAGAATCAGGGGAGGCCCTTCCATCAGCAGACCTCTTGTCATCACTACACACATTGCTCATTATGAAGTGTCAAAAGTCCTGGTGGACACTGGCAGCGAATCAGACATCATGTATGAGCAATGTTTCAGGAAACTGGATCCGGCAGACCAAGCAAGGCTTGAAATTGTGAATGCACCAATCTCTGGTGTTTCGAATGAAATCATTCATCCCCTAGGTCAAATACAATTTGAACTAACCATGGGGGATGAAAAACACAAGCTAGCCGAAGTTGTCAACTTCTTGGTCTTGCCCACCACTTCATGCCACAATATGATCTTGGGTAGGGAAACGATTGCACAATTCAACGCCATACCGTCGCCAGCGCACGGCGCATTGGGGTTCCCAACACCAACAGGTGTAACTTTTGTATACCGAGATCATTTGTGCGCAGTGACAAGTACTCCGCGGGAAGGGAGGATGAAACTTCCAATGGCAGACAACGCGCCAGAGGAATGGATTCTCAACCCAAAATTCCCGGAGCAGACAATCACAATTGGCGCTACGATATCAGACGACACGAGGTCGAGAATGAAAAGATTGCTCACAGCATATATGTCGGTCTTCGCGTGGCAACACTCTGATATGACTGGAGTTCCGCTAGACCTGGCGCAACATTCTCTCAACACGTTCAAGTCTGTAGAGCCAATTGCTCAAAAGAAGAGAGTCATGGGGGATGAGAAGGCGAGGGCCATGAATGAGCAGGTTGAGGATCTATTGCGCGCAAACATCATCCGCCCGATACGATACCAGACATGGGTAGCCAATCCTGTGATGGTAAAGAAAAGTAACGGGTCATGGAGGATGTGCATTGACTTCAAGGATCTCAACAAAGCGTGCCCAAAAGATTGTTACCCCCTCCCAAACATCGACGCAAAGGTGGACTCCGTGGCGCCATTCAAGCTCAAATGTTTCCTGGATGCCTACAAGGGCTATCACCAGATTCAAATGGCACCACAAGATGAGGACAAGACCGCCTTCAGAACCGACAAGGGTGTTTTTTGTTACACAAAAATGCCCTTTGGTTTGAAGAATGCGGGAGCCACCTACCAAAGACTTATGGATGCTGTTTTCAGCGAGCAGATTGGAAGAAACCTAGAAGTCTATGTAGATGATTTGGTGATCAAAAGCAGGGAGGAAAAACAAATGCTCAAAGACATCGAAGAAACCCTTGGGCGCCTAAAGGAAGTTAACATGAAGCTCAATCCGAGCAAATGCACTTTCGGCGTACAAGAGGGAAAATTTCTAGGTGTAATGGTCACCAAGGATGGTTTCAAGGTGAACCCTGAGAAGGTGGAGGCCATCCTTGACATGCCCTCGCCATCCACCATGAAAGAAGTCCAGAAGCTAAATGGTAGATTGGTTTCAATCAACAGGTTCCTAGCGAACCATGCAAGCAAATCTACCCCATTTGTCAACACATTGAGGAATTGCTTAAAGAAAAGCCAGTTCAAATGGACTCCTGAGGCCGAGCAAGCTTTCAGTGAGATAAAAGAATGTTTGATAAATTTGCCCGCGCTCACAGCTCCACTTCATGGTGAAACTTTGACATTGTACCTATCGGCAGGAGAGCGCGCCATCGGCGCAGTATTGTTGGTGGATCGCAAGGGAATCCAAACGCCAATATACTATGTGAGTCGGGTGCTGACAGATCCTGAGACGCGCTACTCCATCATGGAAAAGTTAGTTTTGTCACTAACACACGCGTCGCGCAAGCTTCATAGATATTTCAATGGTCATCCCATTGAAGTTCTGACTGGTTACAACATCCAGCAAGTCTTGCGGCGCCCCGCGCTCTCGGGAAGGCTGACAAAGTGGGCGCTGGAATTAGGTGAGCACACGATCGCCTATAAGCCCCGTCCAGCAATAAAGGGACAAGTCTTGGCTGATTTCATTGCAGAAGTCCCCGAAGAAAAAATTGAGGAGGCTCAGCGCGAGGTAGACCCTCCGCGAGCCAATGATGAAGAAAATGTGTGGAGATTATTCACCGACGGAGCTTCAAACAACGAAGGATCCGGCGCAGGCCTCAAGCTGGTGGATCCAGAGAATCATGAATATACTTACGCCATCAGGTTGGACTTCAAGAGCACCAACAATGAAGCTGAGTATGAAGCCTTGCTGGCTGGCCTGCGCATCGCGCACAAATTCGGGGTTAAAAGGCTGGAGGCCCATGTTGATTCATACTTGGTAGCAGCACAGGTCAATGGCCTTTATGATGCCAAGGAGAACACCATGCCTCTGTATCTAGAGCAGGCGAAAAAGCTCATCGAGCAATTTGACTGCTTCAGAATCATTCATATTCCGCGCAGTGAAAACAAATCTGCTGACGCGCTGAGCAAGATGGCATCAACCAGCTTCGATCACTTTGGCAAAGATGTCAGGGTGGAAGTATTGAACAACCCGTCGGTGGGAGCGAAGTCTGTCCTTGTAACTCATACAACCCCTTCATCATGGATAACTCCAGTAATGGAATTCTTGAATGAGGGAAAAGTACCAGACGATCGCGCCTAGGCGAGGAAGATAAGACACAAGTCGCAGAACTATGAACTGCTTGATGGTACATTATATCGACGCTCTTATCTGGGACCGCTCATGAAATGCCTAGATGCTGAGGAAGCAAGCTATGTGATCAGAGAGATACACGAGGGAATCTATGGAATACATGCTGGCCCGCGCATGGTGGTTACCAAGGCAATGAGCGCAGGTTACTATTGGCCAGGCATGTACTTGGACGCTTTAAAAGAGATCCAAAAATGCAAAGCATGTCAGAGCTATGCGCCAAACACCATGCGGCCAAAGAACAACTTGATTCCGGTGACCTCCGCATGGCCTTTCCACAAATGGGCAATCGATATTGTGGGTCCCCTACCGCAAGCGCAAGGGCGAGTAAAATTTTTGGTAGTGGCAGTAGACTATTTTACAAAATGGGTTGAAGCCAAGCCACTAGCAAAAATCACAGCCGAAGCGATGAAGCAGTTTATCTGGAGCCACATCATATGCCGTTTTGGCTTGCCCATGGAAATTGTGAGCGATAATGGCAAACAATTCACTGACAAGAAGTTATCAAACTGGCTCAAGGAATTGCGCATCAACCAAATCTTCACTTCGGTATACCACCCTCAGGGGAATGGCCAAGTGGAGCGCGCGAATCAAAGCTTATTAAATGGGCTGAAGAAAAGGTTGGAGGGAGAATCCCATTCTTGGGTCGAAGAGCTACCTAATGTCCTGTGGGCACACAGGACATTAAGCAAAACCAGCAATGGCGAATCCCCGTTCAGCCTAACCTATGGAACGGAGGCAATGATTCCAGCAGAAATTGGATGCCCATCCCATAGAGTGCTCATGATGAGGAAGATTGATAACGAGCGCGAAAGAAGGTTGGATCTCAACTTACTTGAAGGGCGCAGAGAGGCGGCTATCATCAGTTAAGCCAAATACAAGAAAAAACTGGAAAAATATTACAACCAGCGTGTGAAAGAATGCCACTTCAAGAAAAATGATTTTGTCCTTCGAAACAATGAAGCTAGCCGCGCGATACCCCCGGGAAAAATGTCCCCCAATTGGGAGGGACCTTATCAAGTCTCGGAAGAATTGGGAAAAGGCGCATACGCTTTAAAAGATTTGAATAGAAAGAAGATCCCGCGCGCATGGAACGCGGCACAACTTAGAAAATGTTTCATGTAAAAATGTCAAGTTTGTAATCAAGGCTTTTTAAGCCATTATGAATAATGATACGCGCTATCTTCTCTTAATGTGGATTCTATTACCTTTTGCATACATGTTTCACACTTCCCTTTATTAATTTTGAGCAATATGACAACATTGTATTGACATCAAAATGAAATAAAACGAAGTAAAACATACATGCGCGAGCTTCAAGCTCAAACGCGTTAACGAGTCTTAACTCTAAAACGTCAGGGCCTTAGCCCAATTCTATTACCTTTTGCATACATGTTTCACACTTCCCTTTATTAATTTTGAGCAATATGACAACATTGTATTGACATCAAAACGAAATAAAACGAAGTAAAACATACATGCGCGAGCTTCAAGCTCAAACGCGTTAACGAGTCTTAACTCTAAAACGTCAGGGCCTTAGCCCAATAATGTGAGCCTTAGCTCAAATCACTCACAACATCCATCCTACATACTGCGCAGCCTGACCATAAAAATACCTAAACACAACTAAGGCAAAACAAATGCCAAAACATAGTTGTTAAGGTCTCAGGTCGAGGTCGCGCATGAAATTGTAATGGATATCTGAGTAACACATATTGACACGTAAAGGCTAAAAAACTCATAATTCCATGCGCGATAACGTCGCGCAAAAGAGGAATAATGAAAACGCCTAGGCACATGTCAACATAATTAAGATATGGAAAAATCACTTACAATATGACAAGGATTAAGTATAATAATTTCCTTACAACCTTGTTCTTATTTCAACGTGCAAGCATATCTTATATTCAACAAGCAAACATGCAATATAAAGAGATGAATGGGGAATGCGCAAGATGCGAATAAGGGAAAAACAAAATTTCATTCCAATGCATTGAAATTTACAAGTATACAAGATGAAAAGATACAAACTACAAAATACAAATAAAAACATGAAGGGCTTCTCAAGTCTCCACGTCGACGTCAGCCTCTTCATAATCCTCATTACCGCCCTCAGCATCTGGCGCAGCCCGCTCCTCGTCATCTCCAAACTGACCATAGTCAAGTTCTTCGTCTTGAATGGAGTCTTCTATCACGACAGTGTCAGGAGCGGATCCTTTGGCCACGCCAGAGCCGCTAGCAACGCCAGCATTCCCCGCGCCATCATCGCCGCCACCAGCCCCTTCGCACTCGTCAAGTAATTTCTTTAGCGCGGCGAGATCGGGCTGGTCAGCAAGCGCGGATATCTGCAAATCATAAGGAAAAATATGAGTATAAAAGGACTTGGAAAATAAGTCAAGGTTATCTCATTAAGGTTAAAATACCTGGGCAAGGATGGGAATGGGAGTATTCAAATACTTCTCACCCATCGCGGCCATGTCCGCGCAGGCAGCGTCGCTCTGATAAGGGTACTCGGATGGGTTCTTCTTCAGCATCCCATATTCATAGCCATCCTTAAACCCTTCAGCTCGACCCACCAAGCGCGCGGCAGCGTTGCAATCCATCACAAGGGCCTGGAACTCGTCTGAGTATTTCATCGCATAAGCGCAACGAGTCATGCCCTGTGAGACTAGCCATTGGCGATCCTGCGCGAGAGAAGAAACAGTCGTCTCGAGGGCAGGAATCTGAGAGTTTAACAACTCAACAGTTTCCTTAGTCTGTTTTAGCTCCTCTTTGTCGGACGCTGCTGCCGCCAAGGCTTCTTCCTTTTCCGCCCGCGCAGAATCAAGTGCTTCCTGGCTAGACGCTGCCATCGCCAAGGCTTCATCCTTCTCGGCCTGCGCGTCCGCCAGCTCCTTCTTCAGGCGCGCAACCTCACTCTCCAGTGATGATTTTTCAGTTATAGACTGGACAAGAGCTTGGTCACGCGCCTCCGCCTCCAGCTCCAAGTCGCGCGCTCTACGCGCGTACTTGGCCGCCTCCGCCTCCGCTGCTTGTAGCTTCTCCCGCGCAGCCTGAAGCTCATGCCCGCGCTTCACGAAGGCGCTGTTGGCACTTGCTCTGTTCTCACTGAGCTCTGCTTGGAGCTTCTCAGCTCTCTCTCGAGCATCAGAAAGATGCCAAGCAGACACCTTAGCCTCTTGCTTGGCTTCCGCAAGAGCATCACGTACTTTTACGTAATCATAGCGAAGCTCTTGGGAGGCAGCAAAGAAGGCTGACCCAGCAAACATATGATCGTTGAGTAAGTCGTCGCGAGCGCGGTCCTCCTGGAACCTCCTTTCAGATGGAGGCACAGCATGAGCCCAGAATTCCGCACACACACCCATGGACTGAAATGTGCTGTCTTCAGTAATATTCCATCTCGGGCGGTAAATGTGATCGGCTTCCTGCAGAAACAAAGTAATCATCTAAGTCATCAAAACATTAAGATGGAAGTCCGCGCAGCGGAGCAAAAAAAAAGAACCTATACCTGCGGGGATGAAGCAGAAAAGTCAGCGCCAGGCCCACGAGAAGACTCCGCCACAAAACCTCGTGGCGCGACAGGGCTGGCGCGCCCACTGTCGGGGCCTTCACCTTCAAACTCCTCATCCTCCTCTGAGACAGGCCTCTTCTCCTGCGACCTAGAACCAAAATCAGTCTCGCGAGGAGGGCTGTGCGCAGGAGGAGGTGAGGGAGGTCTCGACGCCGCCAGGTCGGCGCGTAAAACGGCCTCCTGCTCCTTTGTAATCCCGATAAGGGGAGATTCAGCGCTTGCAGGAGCAGGAGCAGAGCCAACGGCGCTGGCACCAGCACTAGGAGTGCCGCCAGAAGCTTGTGCGCCAGCTACGACTCCTATGAAAAATCAACAAAAAGAAATGGTTCATGACTTGGTCTAAAAGAAAAAAGTCAGAAAATACAAGCACAATACGTACCTTGGCGCAACTCCGTTCGCGAGGCAAACATCGCCATGAAGTCCATTCTACCCTTTTTCGAGGGTAAAACAGGGGACTTCGAAGCGACCTCCGGCGCAGCCTCGGCATCTTGTTGCGCTGTCGCCGGCTCTACAAGCATTTGAGAGAGCAAACATTAATTAGAATCGCGCTCATAGAATCATAAAAGATAGGCAAAGGATAAGCAAAGTATACCTGTCGAAGGCGCAACACCGCTTCCCTTTTCCGCCGCGCGAAGGGAGGAGGTAGCGCCACCATACCTCAGGTGGACAGGAGGTCTGCCCACTTTTTGAGGCAGGGAGGACAAGGAAAACTTGGTGGTAAACACCTGGGTTTTCTCAGGTCCCTTCGCCTGAGTAGGAGGATCCTGAACAACAGGGGCATCATTTTTCTTCTGTTTCTTACTGGCCCCTGCGCCAGTTTTCCCCTTAGCTTTACGCTTTAGTTGGGGCGCCTCCTCTTCCTCCTCCTCTTCCGCGAGCTCCAGCTCGTAGTTTTCGAGCGCGTCTACAATACACGCAACAGAAGTGTTAGCAAAATTTGGTATTATAATGGAAAATGCATAAGTACAAAGGCTTACCAGGAGCATCGCTGTCAAAGACAAATCCCAGATCAACAGGGATGAACATGTCATCAAAGCGATCAGGGAAGCCAACCTCCCCAGCGCCCAGCGCGACGGAGCCACCCTCCATATGCTCATCATAGGCGGCGTGGACATACTCCTTGCTGACTGCACAAAACAAATCAAATGATATCAGCAAAAAGATAAGTATTCGCGCAGAAGTAATGCAATGAGATCAACTTACACAAGCCGTCAACTTGGATCACGGGCTCAGTCGCGCTGTCAGCCCACCTCCTGCTCATACCCACCCCCACCAGCGCCTCCTCACAAATTTTCTTGGCGGGGGATGGTTCAGCAGTCAACTTCTTCACCCAGGCGCCAGTTGGGTTCTTGAAGACACCCACATCCCCAGGCGCAGAAGAGATCGCGCGCATGGTCATGCGGATGGGGATCACACCAGCCCTGATGTAAAAAAACCTCTCAGACCAGTCATGAAGGCTCTTGAATGAAACAGTGGAGCACTTCACCTTCTGACTGCGAGGAATAAAAGAGAACCAAGAGTCTTGGATCTTGGGCTTATAAAAAAATTGAAAGCGCCGAGGGGTGGGCTCCTCGCGCTGAGATTTGCACATGAACTCAAAATGAGTCATGCGCACAAGTCCAAACGGATGGACTTGGGATATATGAATCCCATAAAACCTAAGCACCGCACCTACAAACCTTGTCATCGGGAGACGAAGGTTGCAGTGGGTGAAAAAATGACAGTACAAGGATATATAGCCGGCAGGCGGGTCCGCCGCCGTTTGCCCGGCCCCAGGCAACATGCAGCCAAACACAGGGAGAAAACCCTGAGAGGCGATGAGGCTGTCAAGATCGGCCTGCCTCAGTTTGCAGGGGATTTCATTCCACCTCTTCACGGCCTTGGTCCTCCCTACCTCCTCCGATGAGGCCTCAGCAGCCTTCTTCCCCTTGCCGGTCTTCTTCAATGTAGACATTACTAACGATTTAACACGGCAATGGATGGGGGAGATTGTGTTGTCTGAGCTATCAGACATACAACGGTGAAAACGGACAAACGAGGCTTCTGAAGAACAGAAATCTGGAAGCAGAAGACACGTAATCGGAATACAAGGAAAGAAAGGAAAGCAGAGAATAAAACAGCAAAGAAGATGAAGAAATAAAACTCTAAGGGCTGGCTTTTATAGGCCCAGGAGAGAGAAATATTGGTGCTGATCGGACTTCAGGCGCCCCCACTCGCAGGTGTAAGCCAACGCGAGCGCGACACGTGTCCCTGACACTGTGTGAGGGGACACGAAAAGAAACTCTACAGCTGTTGCCAGAATTCACGCGCCACCACTCGCAGGAACGGACCAACGCGAGCGCGACACGTGTCCCTGACAGCATGTGAGGGGACACGAAAGGCAACTGTAGCACCTCGAGCACACGAAAGGTCTGACACGTCTCCATCACTGGCCCACGTCAGCAACAACCAACCACGTACAGGGACGATTCATTTTCAACAAAAAGGATAGAATTTCGCGCAACGATGAATAATTAGAAGAAAAAGACAAACCCCTACTAAAAGAACAAACTGTTAAGTCTAATATCTATCTTGCCTCACTCGCGCGAGACAAGACACACATTAGACTGGGGGGGCTTGAAGAGGTATGTACCCGCCTCAACACCGAGCAAGGCGGGTCAACCCACAAGATATAGACAAGAGGCTTAAAATCAAGACATTATGAAGGCACAAAGCCAAAACCTATGCGCATGGCGCATATCACATATATGCTCATGCATCACATGCTCAGGCATCATATGCCCAGGCACCACAGATGCTCAGGCATCATATATGCTCATGCATCACATGCTCAGGCATCATATGCCCAGGCACCACAGATGCTCAGGCATCACATATGCTCACGCATCACATATGCTCACGCATATCACATATGCGCGTGGCGCATCAGCGCGTGGCGCATATCACATGCTCGTGCATATCACTTCTGTGCATGAAACATCTGCGCGTGAGAATAAAGAGAAGACCTCGCGCATCCTCAGGATTGGCGCATATCACACATGCACATAATCAACCTCGTCCTTATCCAAATCAGGATTAGGGCAACCTTGATTGTGCACGTCAGACAACCTTCCAGAAGGTATCTTTTTAAGGAATAAGAATGTGCTGATGTCGACAGCTGCCAATGAAAGGTGGACAACTCAGCATAAACCATGTGCTACCACGTGATTATAACCAATGAAAGAGCACCAGGTGTCCCCAAGGACACGTGGCGCAAAGCAATTGGAGGAGGCCAGCAAGGCCCTGATTAGGTCTAAGCCCAATCAGTGGAAACCCTAGCACTATAAATATCACATCCAATATCATCAGATAGCAGACTGAAACAGACAATAACAGAGTATTCAGCTATTAAGCAATACACTCTAAATTCCTTACTCTCACATATTATTATCTTCTCCCACAAATACTTATTCTCACACCGGAGGGTTACCCCAAAGAGGACCCCTCTGTCCCTTTCTGAGGGGTAAGTTTACGGTGCTGTTCATTTTGTAGGTGGAAGAACCCAGATCCAAGAGAAACCATCGGTGAAATAGCATAATCACACCCGAGGAAAGTAGATCGTCTACCAGTGAGTCGATCCACGTTTCTTCAAAAATGACAGGAGTTTAGCCCATAAATTAACTCAAAGTTTGTAGTTGTTTCAACACCAAACATTGTTTAGTACACATTTATCTAGCACGGTGTAAGGTATGTTATCCTCAACTTTTGAATTTAATATTATGCATGCCATAGGGTTTGAATCAAATACAAGTTGGGCCCACAGTCAGCATGGAGTGGAAATTTGTTTTTAGGGTGTAATGGTGTAGGGGTTACAAGTTGGGCCCACCGTGTGTTTTTTATTATTTTCTTTTTATAATTAAACTAATTAAATAAAAACCAATTTATTTAAATAATTAAATAAAAATGCATTAGAATTAAAAAGAAATACAAAAAAAATACATAACTAAAAAGGTAAAAAAAACATAACTAAAGAAAAAAATTAAAAAAAAAACATAACTAAAAAAAAACTAATATCCGTAATATTCGCGCATTTTTTCACGTCGTCGTTGAAACAATAATGCGGCATCCTCATGAAACCCCTCCGCTTTGAGGGATTCGTAGTCGTCTTTCATTTGAAGTAATTCTAACGTGTGGTTCAGCTTTTCTTGTTGTTTGTTGGATGCTCGAAGGTCGTTTCCAATTACGGTGGCATTTGTTTCCAAACGACCGACCAACTCGTTTATTTCAACGGGCTCCGTATTGAATCGTGTTAACAACGAACCTTCCCCCTTATTTTTCCTCGATCTCCCGCGTGGTCGAGGCAACTCCTCTACCTCATCTTCGTCGGGTATATTAAAATCGTCGGCTAAATTAACCCTGTCGTCCAGGAAGAAGCTACGAGAATCGGAGGGTGTGTTTAGTGTGCTCGGATTTGATGACGACGATGTCTTCGACCTTTTTAATTGTCGGGATGAGCCGGCTCGTCGGGCGACGGGAACGGTTGGTGCCCCGCTCCATTTCGCGCAACCGCGTAGTTTTTTCCAACAATTCAAATACTTGAACGGTTTCCCGGGCCGCTCAAAAGTTTGGCCCTGAGCTCGAAAGTCGCTTGAGGCTTGAGTTATAATGTCGCCGTCGTTATGCCCGCTACACCAGCCGGGCCCTGCAACCGATTAATTATGCCGGCAAATTTTTGACAATCGTCGTTAAGCCCCTTCCAGTGGGCTTGAACCACTTCTTTTCCACGGTAGTCTTCGGGTTTATTGGTTATCGCGAGCCAAGCTTCAAAGACTTTCTTCCAAAACACCCCGGTGGCTTGAAAGTTAGCTACAAATTAAAATTATTTGTATCAATTAGTATACATTTTAATAAACACTAAATACATTTTTAATAAATACTTAATATTAAAAAACTTACCGACGCCGGGATCCTCCGAAACGACGATCCAAGCCCTTGCGAGGGCCACCTCCTCCTACTCGCTCCAATGCTTGTATGGATCATGTTGCGCCATCGGCTCCCTCGATTGTTTTTTTTGTGTTTACAGGTCGGCTTTTGGCTTGAACCGGAGCCCCGTGACGTTTGCGTCTCCGGCACCGTCACCGGCTCCGACTCCGGTGGTGTAGACCCGAACGCCGGCATTGTGTTTTGGGGGCTGAGATAGTTGGCGTACATATTTAGGTTCGGGTCGGAAAATTGATACGGATAGCTCGGTTGGTTCGGGTTCATCGGGTTCCATTGTAAGTTCGGTTGGTTCGGTTGGCTCGATTACGAACCATACGTTTGACCGTAACTAGGGAATTGGTAGTTCGGTTGGTTCGGGTTGTTTCTAAGATTCATTTTGTTATTTTTTTGTAAGAATTTGGGTATGATTTGTGTATAAAATGGAGAAGAATGGTTGATGTTTATATATATATATATATTGTTTAAATTAAATAAAAAAAAATTTATATTTGACCGTTGTCAAACAGTAATAATAATATAATATTATTATTTTTCACACTCGCCGGCGACAAACTATCCCCGCCCCGCCCCGCCCCTAATCGCCCAAATATCGCCCACGGGGGCGGTGTTTGCGCCCTTTCTCACCCCTAACCGACGCTCACTACATATAACCTTACAAGCGTGACTATAAAGCCACTAGATTATTCATTAAAATATGTTTAGATTAACTTATAATTCAAACTTGGTTCAGACTCGTACGTTGCCGCGTGTGGGCTTACTGTTTATTTACTTGTTTAATTATATTGGTAAGGGTTTACCAAAAAGTGTAACAATAAAACACTTTTCAGGCTGATTATCTATGTTCTCAGGGATCTTTTAGGTTAACCACATACAAAATAGAGAGAAAGAAGCCAAATGTACCAAAAAAATTTGCTGCCAAATACACTATCAAATTTAGAACTGACCACATTCAACAGGAAGCTACAATGATTAGGGATGCGCTAGGTATCGGTAGCATACCGGTACTGAAAGTATCGTTACCGAAACTCACAAAAAATGAGTACAGGTACCAAAAATGTTCGGTATGACACCAAAGGCAAAAATCCGGTAAAATTTAGATAGCATACCGAACCCCTAAACTACCGATGGCTAAAACAAACCACTAAGTACTATTTAAATGCTTAAGACAGAGTTGCAAACATTAAAATGCTTAAAAAAGAGTTGTAAACCATGCTCAAATTAACGTATGAATAGGATAAGTATGTGAGATAGAAGGTATAGATGATTAATGGTTTTTAATATTACACATGCATATAGAGAGTGCAATTTACACACATTAGAAAAAACAAACAACATGTAGATAAAGAAAACCATAAATATCAATCACATTTTCAATTTTCATGAATCAAAAGTATCTTAAACATCAAATATGGTAATGAAGGGCCTCTTTAATAAACCTCTGGAAATTATTATATAATGAACCACCAACATCAGTAGTTTCTTTTGCTTTCCTTTTCCATTCTTTGGCCTTTGTTCTCATTTCCTTCCCTTTATCCCCTTGCATCATCTCCCTAACAAGAACTTCTTCATTTATCTTCACATCATGATTAACCTCCATCCCGATCCCCCATTCGGTGCACGCAAACCGACAATTCGTTTGTTGGTCCGAAAAGAACGGCCAACAAATCAAAGGGACCCCTTCAAGTATACTCTCAGTAGTCGAGGTCCATCCACAATGTGACAAAAACGCACCAACCGAAGGGTGAGCCAAAACCTTTTCTTGATCACACCAACTCACCAACATCCCTCTATCCTTAATCTCATCAAAGAATTCTTCTGGCAACGCGTCCGAATCCCCCATGGTCACATCGGGTCGAACCACCCATAAAAACGGCTGCATACTGTTTGCCAGGCCCCACGCAAACTCGACTAGGTGTTGGTCAGTCATGGTAGTCACACTACCATAATTGACATAGATCACAGACCCTTCTTCCATTTGGTCTAGCCAGTGTAAACAACTCGAGTCTGGCCTCCACAAACTCGAGTTTAGTGACTGTACTGGATTGTCGTCCGGTACATATCTGGCTAGTAAAGGAAGAGGGCCTATTGTGTATACGTCTGGGTAATTGAATTTTGAAGCAATCGCTTCTACTACTTTGTGTTCCAATGCATCGAACGTGTTGAAGATGATCGCGGGTGCGTTTAAGTTATTTTGGGCTTCCTCTCCCACGAAATCGAACATGATATCGTTTGGATCGTTGTTCTGATGAAGCTTGGAATATCCTTGTAACGAAGATTGGTCATCCCCGGGATCCAATCAATTGGTTTTTCTAGCCTGCCATCCGTCAAATAGTTATCGTCTACAAAAGGTTTATGTATACTTTTAGTGTTAATATTCAAATCCTAGAAATTTAAACAATCTTTATGTAAGGTGAAGAGCATATATTGTACCATAACTAACAAAAACGAACTAAACTAACTAAATGGCAACTGAAAGAAAATATAAAACCATAACTAACAAAAACGACTAATATGTGACCGTCAAATTCTCGCAGTCACCCTAGTGGCAAATAACCTTTGTAACCAGAATAATTATACAACTACTTTAGTATCCGGAGTGCATGTCGCAATATTATCAACTGAATATGTGGCCGAAACTCTAGCGGCTGGATTTGTGACGCATTTTGTTACAGTCGCTAACCTCGCGACAATCTGGTTTCTGTCACTAATCCAGTCGCTAATGCTACAACTGTTTTTGTTGTAATTTGTGAATGATAGCTCAATTTTAATATGTTTTATAACCAACTAATAACTATATTGGTTCGGTTGTAGTGACGGGTTTACAAAAGAGTATTAACCAAATCAAATCGATTGGTCAAATTATTCTAAAAAGATAAACAAAAAGTGAGGGATTTGTAGCCAAACAAAAATCTCTTAAAAAAATTATAACTAAAAATTAAAAAAAAATAACGAAAAAAGTAAAAACACAAAAATGTTTCCACGCCTTTCTCGTTTTAAAGAAAAGACACAATGGTGAATGGAAAAGATCATTGTATCATTTTGTATATCATTGTGTTTATTTTCGTTATTGATTGTGTCTTTTTTTTCATTATATTGTGTTATAAAACTCAAATTGTGTTATATTTGTTCGGCATTGTGTTATATTTTGCGATCTATTGTGTCTTTCGTTCATTTTAGTCATTATGTTTTTAATCTCAGCAATGTGTCTTTTTGTCAAATTTGGTTTTTTTAACGTGAATAATGACGGAAATATTGTAGTTTTTTAAATTTTTTCGTTTTTATTTATATTTTAAATTATAATTGTTTTAAATTTATTTTTAAAGGTTTTTTTTTGTCACAAATCCTTTCACTTCTTATTTTTGTTTTCTATTTGTATTTTAACTTGTCCGTAATCTATTGATAATTATATATATATATATATATATATATATATATATATAACAATTGTAAAGATTTGTATGCATCATGGCTTGAACATTTTGCATTAAGGTTTTTTTTTCCAATTTTTTTTCTTTTTTATTTTTCATCCTATAGTTTTCATAGTTTATCTTTAGTCCATATACCTTTTATTTTTTACAAGTTTGCCACAAAGTATGTTTCATTTTTAATCTCAACAATTTTCTACTTTCAATTTTGTTCTCTAAGGCCATACGTAGTGGGCGAAATTTAGGGACGAAATCAGGCAATTTGGGGCGCGAACACCGCTCTCTGGGCGAATTGTGTGTGTGTGTGTGTGTGTGGGCGGGGGGGGGGGGGGGGGGGGGGGTGAGGACTGCTTGTCGCCTTGCTTCTCTTTGGTTATATTATTATTATAATTGTTATATTGGGCTAAAACACCATTACACCCAAAAAAAAACCCACCATTTGCTGACTGGGTGCCACATGACGCAAAACGCTTCATTTTGTAGCCCCTCCATTACACATAGCCTAATACTTTTCTTCTTTTACAAAATTTTCATTTAATGTTTTAGTCTAAATTTTGCAAATTTACACGCCGCAACACATGCGTGTTGTTCAATGTTCTTATGTCTATCTTCCTCATTTAACTTTTCGGTCATGAGACGACCTTGTTATTATTTTTATGTTTTATTTTTCGGTCTATTTTTCACGTGTTAACAAGCCATAACAAATGGCCATGATTGAACGTTTTTAGGTCTTTTCGTTCGGTTTAAAAGTCCTGTCACAAAGCACGGATCCTACGTCCCCGGCCCATCAACACATGGGTTCGAAAAATGTTTTAAGGTTAATTTTTTTAATGGTTTTCACCTCACCGCAACACGGTGGGGGTTAATACTAGTTAATAACTATTAGGAAATGAGAAAAACTTTTACTTATTAATTTTAAGACAAGTCAATAATGAAGGTGACCTTGTAAACAACTTAACTAATAGACATGATAAACCTAATCATAAATCTACTTCAAAACCTATCATGAGATTAAAACTCTTAATTATTTTGGGAAACAAAAGGAAAAAACAAAACACATTTACTAGATGTTATGATACCACTAGCTAGACTAGACTAAAAGTTGATTGGTAAGGCTATACGTAATGGGCTATAAAAATGGACGATAACTTTGGGAGGGGAACATCGTCCCCTCAGGCTACAAAAGGAGTGATAATGATGAGGGTGATAAATACATTTCGCCTAAGTTGTTTTGTGGTTTGCTATTATTTTATTTAGTATATATGTGTGATATATACATATATATATATGTGTATGTGTGTGTGTGATATATATAGAGAGAGCAAGGTTATGATAAGAAATATTTTTTCCTAAAAAGTGTAGAAAGTGTATTTTCACTATTAGATCTAATAAAACACACCTCATAATAAATATACTTTTCATATCCATCGTCAGATCAACATATCTAACGCACCAGATTACTTCTTACACTTCTAAAACACACACTACTTATTATAACCCCACCCTACACACACACACACACATAGAGGTATAGTAATTATGTAATCACATAATTACTCTACTTGTATATATAATTACTCTATTTGATTCTCACAATTAACACTTTAATTTCATTTGTGTTTGATCCTAACTATATGTGTGTGTGTGTGTGCACGCGTGCCTGTGTGTGTGCATTGAGCTATAACATCACAACAAAAAATCCCCCATTTGCCAACTAGACGTCACATGACAAAAGTCGTCCCATTTTATAGTCCCCAATTAAGCTAGGTAATTGGTTAAATCCAACCATAGTTTCTGTTATATTTTTGAAAAACGGAATTTTGGTTATGGTTTCCGGTATAGATTTAAACCAAACCAAAAATCGAATCAAAAGATGTGCACCCTAAATATGCATATGTATATTATATCTGTTAGTATATAATAAATATGTTCACCAACCTTTAAAGGGAAAAATCCCCCTTTGCATGAACTCTCTATAGTGCAAATAACACATAAAAGCACACGCAGGAGAAGTCCAAAACTGAACCTCAGGAATACCTAAATCCATAGCCGCCTTTATGGCAAAGCTCATCACACCATCTCCAATCACACAGCTGACCGGAGGAACCCCGGTCAATGAGTTCAACCGACACAACAACTCTTTGAACGGACCCAAACATGTCTTTCTAGTCATGTCACAAAGCATGGGCACGTCCTGAGTGGCGTCTCTATCCGAGTGGGGCATACCGTCTGGGATGGTCTCGAACCGGAAATCTGGCAAGCCGTTGACGGATTCTCGGCCTTTGGAACGGATGAGGCGGCGGTGGTTAATTGAATTCGGTGTTGACAAAGGTGATGTGGAAGCCATGGGAGTGTAGAAGCTTTGCTAGCTTCATGAAAGGGGTTACATGGCCTTGTGATGGGTATGGGACTAGAACTGCATGGGGTTTAGTTATGGAACCCATTTTGTTAGGTTAGGAACTTACATTACGAGTGTTATTGGTTTAGTTGTATATTCTATAGTATTATATTGTTATCTTTTTCCTTATCCTTAATCAGTTTTTTCTAAATGGCTAAAATAATAATAGCAATTTTTTTTAATAATTTGATTCAATATTATATACTAGCTTTACCCTTTATTACGGATTTGTTTTATATTTTTCGTTTCTAATATTTATATATATTTGGGATTTTAATTTTATTTATTGTAAGTAAATTAATAATATACTTAGAGTTTGATTATGAAAGGGTCTCACAAATAAACGAGATGTTATAACCCGTTTAAAAGCTATCCGAGTTTGGTGAGATCCATGACCCGTTTATTTTTTTTTACTATACATTGATTTTTAATTGTAAATAATATCTTTTTTTAAAAAAGAAAAATCGGATATTAAGTTTTAGTATATCCTTATTTTATAGGATTTTCATATCAAATATTTGGTGAGATTAGTTTTTAAGTTAATGAGATGTTGTAACCCGTTTAAGAGTTATCTGAATTTGGTGAGACCCATACTTTGTGAATTCGGTCAAATGTATGAGAAGCCTCTACAAATAAAAAAATCTGGTGGCTTGAGAGCGGGGTGGGGAGCAACTAGAGAACTTTTAAATGTTTTGTTTATATATATATATATATATATATTTAAGATTAAGATGTATACTAGAGGGTGTGCGCGATGAGACAAGTGTTTGAACGCAGACTCTGTTAATCATCTAACAATTATGAGTGTTCATGGTTCAGTTTAAAACCTTGAAATTGTTTAACCCAGTCATCTGTTTGGTTTTACAATTGTTATTTTTTCTTTTACTTTCGGACGGTTTCAAAATTTTCAAACCATAGTGAACGGTTGTGTTCACGGTTTATACCAAAAATCAGCCATATGAATCGGTCCAAACGGTAAATGAATGCATTTTTATTTTTTTATTATGTAGTATTAGATGTATTTTGTTATATATATATATAGGGGAAAGTTAACGTACAAATGAAATTAAGTGCTAAACGTGATAATTAAGTAGAGTAATTATATATACAAGTATATAAGAAGTTAATAATATACTCAAACCTATTTCGATTTATTTATGTTGGGTTTGTTCATTTTTTAATGAAAC
This sequence comes from Bidens hawaiensis, assembly GCF_021521415.1. Lineage (NCBI taxonomy): Eukaryota > Viridiplantae > Streptophyta > Magnoliopsida > Asterales > Asteraceae > Bidens > Bidens hawaiensis. The sequence goes on along the minus strand of NW_027498772.1, from coordinate 76,444 downwards.
GTTGAATGAATTTTCCACTTAATTTTTAATTATTCGTTTATGTTCATTTGTTATAATTTTGATATTATTTTGTGAAACTTTTCATTTAAGTTAAACTTAAAAGAAATAAGAATCGTGTAACTAAATCCATATTGAAAATTAAATTAGGGTTTAGAATATTGATATATTTTTATAGTATTTTAATTTTATTTATTGTAAGTAATTAATAATATACTTAGGGTTTGATAATGAAATGGTTTCACAAATAAATGAGATGTTATAACATGTTTAAAATCTATCTGGGTTTGATCAGACCCATAACCCGCTTATCTTTTACTATAAAATTGTTTCATAATTATAAATAATATTTTTTTTAATAAAATTGGATATTAATTTTTATTATATCCTTATTTTATAGGATTTTTATATCAAATATTCGGTGAGATTAATTTTAATATAATGAGATATTATAACCCGTTTAATGGCTATATGGCTTTGGTAAGACCCATACCCTTGAATTCGGGTCAAATGCATGAGAAACTATCATTTAAAGTTTATTTCACCTTATTGGGTATAGTTAAAATATAATTGAACAAAATCCATTTTAATACAAGTAAACTTTAAATTAACCTAATTTCAGTATGATTTTTATAATCTTTGTTCTTGTTATTATTTCATCTTATTAATGTTTACGATTTATGTGACTAAAACTATCATTCTTGCTGTTATGGTCCTCTTAACTATCGTATTTTGTTGGTGTTTAGTTAGAACTGATGGTATTTAAATTAATAATCTTAATTGTGAAACACAACTGGAATCAGACTGTTAGTATCGGTTCAGTTTCTATTAAAACTAGTTTAGTTTTGGTTTGGACGACAAAAATCGGTGTTAACGCCTGGACTCACAAGTTTAACTTAAAAACCATTAAAATTGGCATTAAACACCCTCCGTTTGAATTTTCTTTCTTCTTATTTGTTTGGGTTTCTGGCTTATGGTCGGAAAATTCAAAAAAATGTAATTGTTTTTGTTATATTGCAATGTGTGTTGGTTAGTGGCTGGTTGTTAAATAATGATGAATCTTTTAACTCAACGTGTTAGGTTGTTGCGATGAGGTATAAAAACTAGTTTTCTTTTAACGAGTAATACATTCGAGTAGGTATGTGATTCGAATATCCCTGACTTTTTATTATTTATGCGTGTTATATTAAATAATTGATTAAATAATATTCAACTCTTTAGATGGATGGGTTAAATATTAGAAAATTCAATGATTCTTCAAGTTGATTAAAAAATAGTGATTCTTAATAATTAACCATCCAATATTACCTTTCAATCAGTTTGTTTATTTTAAAAATTCATGATCGATAATGAACTTGTGGTAGGCCGTAGGTGGTTCCACTCGGGACTGGACCATCAAAATACACCTCTCATCATCGTGTCTATGAGCATCTCCAATGCAAATTACCACAAACATCCACTTCGATAAAATCAGATAAATTTAATTTTTTCTCAAAAAACTTCTTTTGTCTCACTATCAAACATCCACAAACTTCCATATCAATGTACGCAACATCACTTAATTTTTATATTTAATCTAATGATTTTTATAATAAATTTCTTTTTACATATATTGTGTGTATATATGTATATAAGACTATAAATATAAAATAACAAAGGAAATCCTTCCAAAGATGTCGACCTTTGCATCATAAAGAACTTATCCAATTGCTCGTGAAATCTTTCCAAAGATGTCGAGTTGTCCACCTTTGCATCATAAAATTTTAATTTTGCTCGGTGAATTTGTCGGCTATCAGTTGTTGTTACACTTTTTGTTTCGCAAGGAAGTTACAGTTTTCGTCATATAAACAAACTTTTACAAATTATAGACCAGGTACTTTTAAAAATACGACTTTCAATGGGTATCCTTAAATGACATTTTGTTATGGTTTTAGTCGTTTCTATTAGGCACAATTACACATATGGTGTCCGAGGTTTTAAGTAAAGTAACATCTTTGGGTACTAAGGTTTTAAATTAACAGGTTTGGGTTTTAAGCTTTCAAATTTGTATCGAGTTTAGGTATTAACATTAACTTCTGTTAACTTTTTTTATTAAGATTAAGGGCATTTTAGTCTTTTCAAATTTAAAGAAGTAATCATGTAACTTAGAGCATCCACAACAACAAACATATACAAACTGCCACATCATATTCCAAACTTTTCTCAAAAACCTCACTTTTTTCCATAACAAACCTATGCAAACCCCATTAAAAAATTATTAAAACTATATATACATAATGTATACATATGTGAATGTGAGATAGGGAAAGAGAAAATATGCCACCTTAAAGTTCATTTCAGTTTGTAAGGAAGAACTTTTAATCCAAAGACTTTACTTTACAATGGTGAACTTTGGTTTTCTTGAGTATGTAACCCGCCACATAGATTCGGACCTCGGCACATCTTTCGAGTCATGTTTAAATCAACTCGAAAGAGTTTTGAAAAGATGTATCGAAACAAACTTGGTTCTTAGTTGGGAAAAGAGCCATTTTATGGTCCAAGAGGGAATTTTATTGGGCCATGTTGTGTCAAGTCGTGGGATCGGGCTTAGGTCCAAGTTATTTCTACTCTACCTCATCCCACGAATGTCAAAGGCATTAAATCGTTTTTGGGGCATGTCGGGTTTTATAGACGGTTTATTAAGGGTTTTAGTGATATTACCAAACCCTTATGCAATTTATTACTTAAGGATGCCCCGTTTGACTTTAATGATGAATGTGCTAAGGCCTTTGACATTCTGAATTGAAATTAGTTGAAGCCCTGATCTCGCAATCACCCGATTGGAATTTACCTTTGGAAATAATGTGTGATGCAAGTGATTATGCGGTCGAGACTGTTTTGGGTCAACGGGTTGACAAGAAACCCGTTGCTATATACTATGCGAGTAAAACTCTCTCGAAGGCGCAATTGAATTAAACAACAACCGAGAAAGAGTTACTAGCAGTAGTATATGCTCTAGATAAATTCAGATCATATATTTGGGGAAGTAAAGTAATTATTTATTTTGACCACTCTGCAGTTAGGTACCTCATGGATAACAAGGATGCAAAACCGAGGCTCATCAGATGGGTTTTGCTACTGCAGGAATTTGATCTAGATATTCAGGACAAGAAAGGAAGTGAAAATGTTGTTGTAGATCACTTGTCCCGAATTATGGTGGAAAATGGGAACACAGATGGGCCCATTAACGAGTCCTTCCCGGATGAGCACATCTTGACAGTCTCACAAAATCCCTGGTTTGCTCATATTGTTAATTTTAAAGTTGCAGGTGACTTACCGAAGCATTGGCTAAGGAGAAAGAAGAAACAGTTGAAGTCCCAAGCTAAACAGTACATTTGGGACGATCCATACTTGTTCAAGATTGGTGCAGATCAGATGATCAGACGATGCATACCAGAGGAGGATGTCAGATCGGTGTTGGAAAACGCACATTCGTCTGCGTGTGGTGGTCATTTTAGTGGCTAGAAAACCGCTCGAAAAGTTTTAACGAGCGGTTTCTTTTGGCCATCAGTGTTTAAGGATGCTCACGAGTTCGCGACACACTGTTTAAAGTGTCAACAACTCGGGGGCATTTCTAAGAGGGACGAGATGCCCTTGAACCCGATACATGGGCCCGTTTCTGAATTCGCACGGTAATTTGTATATCCTAGTGGCCGTCGACTATGTTTCTAAATGGGTTGAGGTGATAGCCATTAGGACAAATGATCACATAGTCGTTTGCAATTTCGTTCAAAGTAACATATTTTTTAGATTTGGAGTCACCAGAACCATCATAAGTGATGGGGGATCTCATTTTAAGAACTTTAAATTCGGGAAATTGCTTAAACGATATGGTGTTGATCATAGGATTGCAACTCCTTACCATCCACAAACGAGTGGACAAGTTGAGGTTTCCAATAGGCAAATAAAACAGATTTTGCAGAAAACCGTTCGGGCGGACCGAAAGGATTGGTCAACTAAGTTGATCGATGCTCTATAGGCCTACCGAACCGCATATAAAACACCAATTGGAATCACTCCTTATAGACTTGTGTATGGAAAGGATTGCCATTTGCCGGTTGAAATCGCACAAAGAGCGTTTTGGGCTACTAAACAGGTTAACATGGATTATAATGATGCAGGTAAGGCGTGAAAATTGGCTTTGTGTGAGATCGAGGAGTTGAGAGATGAGGCATACGATTGCGCGTCCGCTTACAAGGCAAAGATGAAGAAAGTTAACGATGTTAACATCCGGTTAAAGAATTTTGAAGTTGGTCAACGAGTTTAGTTATACAATATAAGGATGAAACTCTTCCTTGGTAAGTTGAAGAGTAAGTGGACGGGCCCGTATTCGATTGTACGAGTCGGGAATCATGGTCAGTACGAGATTGAGGATTTCGATGATCATTTGAGGCAAGTGGTAAATGGCTATAAACTGAAGCCATATATGGAAATGAAAGACATACACGAGATGGATGAGGAATCGGTGAAGTTCATTGTGACTTCATCGGTTTATGAAGACAATTGAGTTCGAGGCACTGTCGAGCTGTAGACTTTAAATTCAGCGCTTACGGGAGGCAACCCGTGGTTTGTAAGTGTCTGTCCAGGTTTTTTTTCATTTTATTGATTCTTGTACTTATTTTCGTCTCGAGTTTTGTGCAGCAAACACCAAGTGTGGGGGAGCTTGTTGTAGAATTGGAAGTTCGAGAAGTTCGATAAGCGTTGGATCAATTACACGTCTTTCCAGGTACGTAAACTGAGTTTTGAGTTCGGAAACGTGTTCAGGGTAATGCCAGGATGCCAAAAAGTGGTCGGGTCGGAAAATTTTCGGATCAGATTTCGAGAAAAAAACTTTCTGTAACACATCCCATCGCAATTCCCGATGGGATTACAACTCCTCCATCGCGTATCGCGATGGAGGCTGGTATCCCAGACAGGGATGACGATATCGCGATACGCGATGACGTCTATCTAAGCCCCATCGCGTATCGCAATGGGGGCTGAACCCTAATTGAAATTCAATTGGGTGGCGATACGCGATCGCCACCCATTTGACCCATCGCGTATCGCGATGGGTCGTGGTAAACCCAATAGTATTTCTATAAAAAACGCCTCTTCTTCTTCTTCTTCCTTCCCCGTCGTCCCTCCCTATCTCCCTTCTCCGGTGAACCACCGTCGCACCACACCACCACCCACCTAACCACCACATCCGTTCACCCATCCCCATTCACCACCACCGCTGATCCACCGCACACCACCAAACACACCTCTGTCCACCCCCATCCTCGTCAGTCACCACCACCACTCACCATCACAGTCACCACCATCCTTCTACCATCTCCACCACCATCACTGCCGTTCACCACCACCACCGTCGCTATCACCACCCCTTTCACTGTCGTCTACTCCGTCGTAACCACCACCATCCACAGTCAGTCACCATCACCGTCATTATTCTTCGGTTATCATAGTGTTTGTTCCGATATCGAGGTAAATTATTATTATTATTTTATTGAGCGTTCGAGGGGTATCGGGTTGCGGGTTCGGGTGCTTATCGAAGTGGTTGTTTGTTACTTGAGTGTTGATTATGTTAACATGTGCGTGTGGGTATTCTCAGGTTCGTAAACGTGCCGGGTTGTAGGGAGAGTAGTTCGGTTTGTATTGAAATTTAGAAAATAGAACCTTTGGGTTGCCGGGTTAATTGGGGTTATTTGTTTGTTTGATGTCGGGTCGTTGTAAACATAGCAATGTAACAAGTCGGGTTGTGAAGTTCGAAACTTAAAATCATTATTTTATTATTAAATTAATGATAGTGAATGTTCAATTTTTATCGATTGTTTTGAACTTAAGTTATTAATATTTTATTAGTATTTTATTTTCAAAACCCGAGTTGTCACACAATTCTTTGTTGCCGACAGTTTATTGGTTTGTTTGTTTGCACTTTAATCGAATCAGTCTATCAGTTCGTTTTGTTTGTTCAATTCGGTTTGTTCGTAGAGTCTGTTTGTTAGACGTCGAGTCATGCCGTTTATGAGCTCGTTAGTCAAGTCTTGGGGACACGCTGCTAGTTTGATATTAAATGCTTTGAATTGCAAATTGATTATCCGCCCGTACTCAATCTCCATTCGGGCGGGATAATCTGGTTTTGAGAAATACGCAAAGGGTGTCCCCGAATTTTTTGTCTTTATTTATTTTTATTTTATTATTATTTTAATATTATTTTATTAAATGTGGGACAACCGCGACCGAAATGCTAAACGGTTATCGCCACAGTCCATGTTGACATATCTAACTTGATTGTTTAATTTTGCAAATATGTCTGATCGCGCCGTTGGGCGCAAGAGACAGAGCGGTGAGCCCCGCCCCATTCAGCAGCACATTCCTCGCACCATACAGTACGATGGTCAGGAGGTGCCGGTCATTCCTGACATTGATGCAGAGGAGATTATGGGCGACGGACGCCGCACGCAGCACTAGGTATTCCTATTTAGCATCACGTCCAAGGAATATATCAGGTACACGCGTATTAGAGGTATGCAGCTCCTTGGATTTGATTGGGTTTTGTTGGGTACATTGGGTGCGGAGACCAGGCTCCGGGAGATGATATCGGATCGGTGGTTGCGAGTGCTCGAGTGTCGCGCAACTTCGTACGTCGAGCTCACACGCAAGTTTTACTCGAAGTTCCGTATACGACCCCTAATTTCGACGAGCCACATGCTGTTTCGTTCTCACTTAGACGACACGTGTATGAGGTGTCTGTCCCAGATTTCGCTGTGGCTACTGGCTTGTATACGCGGGAGTATGTTCAGACTCCCGCGTTTATAGAGAGCTTTCGTGGTTATACGATGCACACACAGCGAGACCGACAGTTTTGGCTCACTGAGGCTCAGTTAGCTTAGTTTTGGGGACAAATCGCGGACGGGGCCCACTAGAGTTCTGTTGTGGCATCTTACATACGGGACCCCGCCCATCGCTATTTATAACGCATCGCCGCTTACACTATCGCTGGCCGCCATTCGGGCTGCGGCAAGAGTAGCAACTTCGATCTGTTGTAGCTCCTGTTTATCATCACTGGCAGGTAGGGCTGTTCGCCGTTCGCCGCTCGTTCGTCGTTCGCTTGAATTTTTCTTGAAAAATGATCGTTCGATTTCGGCTCGGTTTGGAAGTGAGTCGTTCGGCTCGGTTCGGTTTAAAAGCAATCCAAGCACGAGCAAAGCTTCGCTCGGTTTGGTTCGGTTTGTTTTGCTCGAATTAATTTTTATATATTAGTTTATATATAAACTTTATGTATATATATATATATATATATATATATAAAAGTATACTATTTTTTAAAGTTTTTAAAATTTCCATCTTTTGTGTTGAATTCAAAGGTTCAAATTTAAACCATACTCACTCGTATTATATATGTTTTATTGTTAACTATGAGTTTTATACATTTTAAAGGCGAAAGTTTAGACAATTTAGAGTTGAAAGTCTTGAATTAATGATATTTTGAAGTTTTAGAAATTTAAAATTGGAAACTTTGTATGAAATCAAGCAAAACCAAACCGAACCAAGCCTCTCGGTTTCAAAACCAAACCAAGTTCAAGCATAAGATTCTGCTCGTTTATTTAAATTCAATCCGCTCGGTTCGGCTCACTTTCAAACCAAACCAAGTATGAGCATGCCCGCGTTCGGTTTGGTTCGGTTCGTGAACAGCCCTACTGGCAGGAAGGCGAACATCGCGATGCTGCTCCTCACATTGTTCGGCAGAGGCCGGAGTTTACAGGAGGCGACGGCCCGGTTATCTTTGGGGTCGTTTATTACGCAGATTGCGCAGAGTCTGGGGGTTTTTAACTGATATCCGGTTGCATACTTCACCCCCGGACCGGCCACAGTGACGTTTGATTTGGCGGATGCTCGGAGAGCTAGGATTTGTGAGATGCACATTCCACCCGCGCTCATCCCGATCCGAGAGGGACCACAGGTACCGCCATCAGAGGGTACTGCAGCTGACGTGGCCATGCAGAGGGGGATTCCTACATATCGTCAGCACGTTCCGATCCCGTGCATTGAGCGCTCTCATTAGCAACATCCGCTGAGACATGCATCATCATCATCCTCACAGCCGCCGCCGCAGCAGCAAGTCACGCTAGACATGATCTATCAGCAGGAGTAGGCGATGCAGCAGGAGAAGATGACACAGCGGGCCCACCTGTCCCGTCATGACGATTATTTTCGATTATTATTTGTTGCCTTGTAGGTACCGCTCCACCTTCATTGACTATTACAGTGGAGCAGCCGGTGGACCCACAAGATGATGCTGATGATGATCCGCTAGCACAGTAGACTTTTGGTTACCTTTTTACTTTATTTTGTTTTTATTCTCATGGACTGTATTATATTAATATTATATTATTGGGAATATTGTATGGGTAACCGGTTCGGTGTCTATGTATATATATCTTTTGAGTTCTGATGTGTTTATTTTTTTGTATATTATGTTGTAACCGAACTTTGTGGGTGTAGTTCGCAATAAACTCTCACGAGACCCCACTCGTCCACCTGGGCTACCGGGAGGTTTAAAGGGCTTGTTGCATACGATAAATGCAATCGTGATTCCTACGATAGTGAATTAGGTCTTTTAACGTTTAACTTCTTAATGGAAATCTAGAAAGTGTCAGTCTGGAAAACCGGGTATGACCTTAAACCTTACTAGTATTAATGGCGATAATTTACATATCTATGATGGAGGTTGATGTTTGCTTTAGAGTTTGCTTGAGGGCAAGCAAAAGATAAGTGGGGATGTGATGGTTGGTTAATTTGTATATTGTTTAGCTCGTTTATTTCTTAGTTTTAATAGTTTATTGTAGGAACTTCGATACTTCATATGTGTATTATTGTATTTCAGGTCACGGGCGTTAAAGTACTCAATATGGACGTGATATGAAACGGAATGAAGACCTATGATGTCCAGCACGCAAAACGAGAAGACAAATAAAGTTTGCTGGTGACAAGTCCCATCGCGATACGCGATGGGCTTGGCTGAAGACCCATCGCGTATCGCGATGGGTTTAAATTTAAAAGTGGACTTTCTGGTCCATCGCGATACTCTATGGACCAGTGAAGACCCCATCGCATATCGCGATGGGTTGTGCAGACGGGCTGTTAGGGTTTTTAATCAAGTTTTCATCTAAAACAACCCTATCTCCGTTTTTATCATTGAGGGCGATTTCCAGAGCTTGAGGCAGCCAATTCCATCCTTCCAGATCGTGTCAAGAACATATATATGAAGATCTAACGATGTCAAGGCTCGGCTAATCTCTTAGAATCTCACTCGGGAATGTATAGGCTGTAATCTTTTCAGTTTTCTCATGTAACTAAGAACACTTTGTATAATTGTTGATGGTTGATATATGATTATTGATGTTTGATATTTCTGTGTGTTCAATAGGTTTAGGTTTACGTTGGTGTATAAGGTTTTGTCTGATTGATCAGTTGTAGTTTACCGTTAATAATTAATCTGTTAGTTTGCATGAGATCACTGTAGGTTGCTTACTTGAAGTCCCGGGTGTGATTTGCTTTGTTAATTGATTGAAACTCGTTTACTTGTTTGTTTGCTTAATTCTATAAATTCAACTTAATTTCTTGTGTGATCAGCACTAAATCTGTTACTTCATAATATTGAAACTGTTTACACGATTACATTGACAACGTACTCCTGGTGGATACGATACCTTACTTATCCTATCTATATAGTTTAACCAGGTTTTTGATTGACTTGAACAACGGTCATCAATCGCGTATCGTGATAACGTGGTCTGACAAGGGGCACGTGTCCCGCCACGTGTCCCCATGTGGCACAAATTTTGCACGTGCCACCACGTGGCGCCACGTGGCAAGGCTAGGGGTGGCACTGCAACCCTACGTCGAGATACGTGATGGGGTTCTTTTAGGCCATCGCGTATCGCGATGGCATGGCGAACTCAGCCTATAAATAGGGCTTTCCAGCCCTCACATTCGGCACATATCTCTCAGCAGCTCTCTCTCTCTCTCCAAAGTACTCTCTCTCACTAAACTTCGTAAAGCGTGCCAACTCTCCTCGAATCCCGTGCCCAAAACTGACGTTTCCTTGATTTCTGTGCCACTCACCAACGACGTTATCTCGAAGAACGTGTCACCATAGAGACGACTCGACGACCCGCCTCGAAGTACGTGCCAACGAGAGACGAAGATTGGTGTGCCTCGATAAATGTGTCAAATGAGGTGTTGATCAAGAAGCTCGAGAAAACAAAGAGGCATCAAAGTGTTGCCTAGGTAATTAGGGTTTTATAAGCCAAGCAAGGTAGGCATAATGCTCGAATAAAATAATAATAAAATATTAAAGGCTTAAACCCTAAGTCGAAGGTATACTCAATACCTCGATAAATAAATAAATAAAAGAAAGAATAAAGAAAGGAATAAATAAAGAATATGAATATTTAATAATTCTCTATTAATAGATGTGATTATTATTTGAATTGTTATTTGAATAATATAAAACTAAAGGTTTAACTTATAAAAAGAAAAGTATTTTGAACTAAAGGTTCATAAAAGAAAATATAATCGAGGTAAAGATTATACAAAAGAGACTAGAAGTCTTAATCCAGATTAAAGATCTGATACTAACAAAAGGTTATACTCGTACTAAAGGTGCGAGATAGCAAAGAAGAATCGGTTAGTGTATTGAAGTTGATCATTTCAAAGAAATGTGAATACGCCCAACTTTTAAAACTTGTATTAAACGTGTCAAAACATATTGATTACATAAGATTACGTATCTCTAAAACATTATAAACAAAGGTAATCGCTATCCCTCAGGTTGTCGTGTACGTTTGTTTGGATCCTTACGTATGTGGTAAAAAGTCGGTGGGCACACCGCGCCACACCTGGTCATGAGTCTCCGCCATGATGAGCCGGACCTAAGTTACGTCCGAGTGAGGGTGATCATGTGTGTAATGATGGTACCTAAGTAATGTAGAACGATGCATTGTTTGTTGAGCGGCTTGTGTAAAACTTAAGTTTATAATTGTGTTTTTTTTAAAAAAAACTTGATTATTCCTAAGCCACGATGGGCCGAACCAAAGTTATGTCTCAAGGGGCAATTAAGTAAAGAAAATATTTTATGAGTCAGCTTATTCACCAGCATGTGTTGCTAACATATTTTCTAAACATTTTACATGTAAAGAAGATTAGCCGCTTGGAAAGGACGAAGTGACATCTAGGCAATCTGATGGCTCAGATCCTTTTGTTAATATTAAAATATAAATGGTGTTTTTTGTATAAACAAGTAATCTTTGTAAAACAATTAACGGATATTTTATAATCCCGTCTTTTGTAATGTAAATATAATATTTTAATCTATGCAAACAAAATTTCCTCTTTAATCCTCTAACTCTGATTTATTTTCAAATGTGGTACCAACTGTTGGTCGCACGCCCAGGCCTAAGATGGGGGTGTGACATAAACTCAGATACGCACGCTTCCCTAGACACATGAATGAGCTCATTCATTAATTTTAAATTAACGAATGGCCCTAATCCGTTGTCTTATTCGTTAACCACGGTTAATGAATCAACAATAAGTTAAGTCCATAACAATTAGCAAGTTATTCATTCTTCACCCGTTATCATAATCAATGACGAATAAGGTCATACATTATCAGGTCAACGGAAGCGAATGGTTACATTCGTTATTCTTTTTCAATGTGAATGACCTTCATTCGTTACCTTGACACGTAACGAATGGGGAATAAAATAACAGAGTAATAATGAAAATTTTCAATTTACCATGGATTAAATATGCATTGAACCCCGGGTCTCAATAAACTTTACCTTAAAACCCTTTTACCACTCGGGGTAAAACACCATACCTTAATACATTTTTCGAGAAAAACGCATAACTTTAACAGAATTAACTTAAAAGAATAAAAAAAAACTGGGAAAATCTTTTTGTATTTTCTAATTTTTCAAACTTTATCTTATAGCTCGAAAATTGAAAATAAAGAATAAACACAAATAAAAACACAATATTTTTGGATTTTGAATATTTTCGCAGTTGAAACAAACTTAACAACCAAAACAAATATGAAATCTAATATATGAGAGCAGTGCATATTTTTGTGAGTTGAGCACAGAATCATATTCATCAAGAAATCCTCCATAACATGTTTATTCTTTAGCTTTTAATATGACTGGCATAAAGTCGGTCATTGATATTGTTGTCCACTTAGATCTTATAACAAACTCTCAAGTATTTTTGTGATATGATTTAGTTTCAATTAAGGCACAGAATATCAAAAACTATCAGCCTCTAATCTAATTTCTGGCTTAGTTTGATTTTTACTATGTCACCCCAACTTGACTTAAACCATTATGCTTGAAGATCAATATATCGGATTTATGTTGATTAAGAAATCTTAGTTTATAATCCCCACTACAAGGTATACCCCCGTTATCAAGCAATACACCAAACTTCCTTTATCAGTGAATGAGTATGCACGACTTTATCTGTATGGCTTACATGCATTGCATCCCCTGGGGTCCGTTTCTTATTGGTATTAAGACGTACGCAAGGGAGGAACAATATATGATTCACATCGAATTTTAATCTAGTCAGTAATGAGTTTGTACGAAGTACAACAGTAATCAAGTTTATTGACTTTGGGATCGCTCTTAAAGCATTTGAAATATCCAGATTATGAATACCCGGATAATAAATCGCATAAACACTCATAGTGTCCAGAAACCGGATGCATCCCATCAATACATGTTTTGAGGCCATAAGACCATACACCATTGAAGTGTTAACTATAAACTAGAAGCATTTTATTTAAAATATTTGTTTTTGGTGATCAAACAGACATAAGGCTTGAGTATGACATGCTATTACATTTCTGCCTTCATTAGCGAGTCTTTTGGAAGAGACTAAGACCTCTTTCAATTTGGCAATTCTTATGTTTATATCACATACTTTACCCTAATAGTTTGTCTAAGACCTATCAATACACCAATGCAGTTAAGTACTCAGTCTTTTAAGCTTATTTTTATACTGAAATTTTGGAATAAAATGACCAATGTACTATCATATTATTTGCTTTAAAATTCATTTTGAGGATCATAAATTTTTAATGTTTTTGTATTTTTGAAATATTTGAATGTTTTTGGATTTTTGAATATATTAATGTTTTTGGATTTTCTATATAAAAACAAAAAGCACAATATTTTTGTATTTTTCCCTCCCCCCCTAAAAAAACAAAATTATTAACGAAAACAAACAATACAAAAATAAAACTATACAAACAAAACGTGATTATCCAAACTTAGAGATTTCAGCAAGAATTTTCAAACCATTTAAACCAAGAAAAAAATGAAATCTCGTTTTGTCAAACGCTTAAGTAAAAAGGCCAGCTTTCTGAAAATCTGTGTGCACCTTCTCTATGTCGATCAGTTTCTTTTCATAGCAATCACGAATGAAATGATATCGAATATCAATATGTTTCGTTTTAGAGTGGTGCACGGGGTTCTTCGTTATACAAATAGCAGCTGAGTTATCAATAAATGTGGGAGTACCAAGAAACTTCAAACCGTAATCCCACAAGTGTTCCTAGATCCAAAGAACCTATGAACAGCAACTCGAGGTTGCCACGTATTTAACTTATGCGGTTGAAGTGGAAAACGTTGTTTGCTTCTTACACTGCTAGAAAACAAGCCGGCTTCCTAGAAATTGACAACCCGCTATAGTTTACTTGAAGTTGATCTTGCATCCTCCATAGTCCGAATCGGAAAATGCAGTGAGATCATAACTATCATCATTGGGATACCATAACCCGGTATTAGGATTACCCCTCAGATAGTGAAACATATGTTTAACCGCCACGAGATGAGTCACTCGGGGACTCGAGTGATACCTGGCACACAAACAAACAGCAAACATAATATTAGGACAAGAAGCACCTCTTTATGAAGTTCCCCGTTAAGAAACACACTCTTAACGTCCATTTGATAAACCTTAATGTTCTTGAAAGCTGTATAGGCTAAAAAGATACGTATAGCTTCCAGTCTTGCAACCAGAACATACACTTCAATGTACTCTATGCCTTCTTGCTGATGAAACCCTTGCACAACCAAACGTGCTTTATTCTTTATGATGACCCCACAATCATCCTTTTTACATTTAAAGACACATTTGGTCAGAATAGGGTTCTTAACTCTAACAGGTTTATCAATGAGATTTACACCCAGTCGACTGAACTGTTGCAATTCCTCTTGCAATGCCTCTGCACATGAAACGGTGGAGGAACTTCCACAAATCCTAGACCATTTTTAGAACCCTTTTGTTTACCCGATACTTCAATTATTTCATTTAACAAAAAGGATGAATTTCTAAATTTGTCTAGTTTACTTTTCAACTCCAGAACTACATTTTCAAGCTCAGTTATTTTTGTTCTTTGTTTGAGGATTTCTTGGAACTGTTTCTCATTGACAATAAGTTTTCCTGAAAGTTCTGCTTTCAGATCATGACTACTAACAGAAAATCCTTCAATTTTATCCTTAGATATTTATTGTGAATCCAAAGATTGTCTATACTTATCTTTCAACAAAGCAAGTTCTTTCATCAGTGATTCATTTTGAGCATTAATCAAGTCGTATTTTGACTTAGATTCCTCTAATTTCAGATAATTTAAAAGTTTCAACTGTTAAATTCTCAGAGACATTAGATTCAGAAGTAGGACTAACCTCGTCAATCTTAGCCATGCATGAAAACGAAGTTGGTTGCATGTTACAAGGTTCATCAGAATCTGATTTCGTTTCTGATTCGATCTCAAAAGTGATCCCCCCCCCCCCCGCTAGCATCTTGAAAATTCTCAGCTTATTCAAACATTGCAAGATTAGCTTGATTGCCATTGCCTAACAGTCGTTGATTTCAATCAATCATTTCAATAGTTAATAGAGCTTGAGAACCAGCAGCCTTTGAAGCATCTCCTCCAGAAGCATTGTCTTTTGACTCGCTAAACTTCTTTCCCGGGCTTCTGTCTTGAGAACGGATTCCATTGTATTCTTTCTTCGGCTTGTCACACTCTTTAGCAAAGTGACCAAACTCTTGGCAATTATAACATCCTACTTTAAGCTTATCAAAGCCAACCCGCTTGTTCAAGGTTGGTAGATCTTTACAAGTTCGCTGCATGAACTTCTTAACTTTACGCACAATCATAGCCATGTTCCACTTCAGATCCATCAACTCTAAATCATCAGGATCAATCTGATCATAAGCTTCATCAGTTAGTTCACTTGTGACAATTTTACCACTCACCAGATTTACATACGAACTCATGAAAGCATTTAGGAAAGCGAAGCGTTGCTTATTTTCCTTCATGATCATGTTTGTTGATTGAGTTGAACCAATACTGGAGATTGAAGTGTTAATATCACAAGAATGTTTATTTGACCCCGATGCCATGAAACAAACATTTGGCATTTGTTCATTAACAAAAGATGGCATTTCTTGTGAATTTTGTGATAAGAAAGCAGTGATTGCAACTGTAGAGCTACTAAATGGTAATGATCCTCCATATAGTGTCGGATCTTGAGTTTGTTGGTGCATTTTGTGACCATCGCTATGCAATTCCGACCAGCTGGGGAGAAGTTGTGGAGGGAGCTAACTTCGCCATAGGTGAAGTTAGAACAACTTCACATGTTGGTGAATTTAGGACAACTTCACCATAGGCCCAAGCCCAAGCCCGCGTAGATGTTTATCTATATATATGTGTGTTATGTTTAGGGTTATGTGTTGATCAGAAAAGAGAGAGTTAGAGCAGAAAAGTTGTCTAGAGTAAAAAGATAGGGAGAGTCTCATGGACAGACCCGAGGTAGAGCTCACCTCGGGTCGGTCGTAACATGTTTTCTCTTTCGGTACGTAATGTGTTTTGATTAATATATAAAGCGGTCTGCAGATCTGTTTGTTTCGTTCGTGTGTTTGTTTTTGTGTATCGTGTTCTTCGTCTCCAACACCATAAACGAGTCTAGGAGGATTCCGCACTCCTAGAAATCATGCGGATCTCGTATCGATCACCATCGCACCGGGGACTTACAAGTGGTATCAGAGCCTTAGGATCTTATGCTATGGTTCGAGATCTGCATTTTGGTGTTTTTGGCACATTTCAGATCTGATTTTTGTTGGGGAAGACGGCAACGGCGAAGTTACAGGGTTTTGGCGAAGTTGTCGCTAGAATTTTAGGGTTTTGGCAAAGTTACTGGAAGGTGAAGTTATTGGTTGGCGAAGTTATTGGTTGGTGAAGTTATCAGGTGGTGAAGTTATCTGGTGAAGTTATCAGGTGGTGAAGTTATCAGGTGAAGTTAACAATATGTTTTCCTTTTTCCTCCGATGTTCAAGATATGGTAGTCCAAAAAAAAACTATAAAAAAGATCGGGAAATTTTCTTGAACGAAAATTTTCATATGTCATTCATATGAAAAGAGGATCATTAAGGAAAAATTTGGTGATGATATTTTTGGGGTTTCTGTCCGAATGGCCGGGTTTACACGATTATTATGAGGCCGAAAATGTTGTTCCGACAAAGAGTGACAATTGGTATCTCTAGCTCTTACAGGTGAACAACTGCGGGTCAGCTATTTAAATGAATTTATGGACTCATGTTGATATGGAGTTGAAGTTGCGAATGGGGTAGTAATTGAAACTGGAAATTGACACATATTTTGTTATTTGGGCTTATTCTGCAAAGAAAAGAGGGGGTTAAAATTTTCAGTTGAAAATGTGTTTTCTTAGCAAAATTAAAGGTGCTCGGGTAATAAAGATCATGGAGGCTTGATTAAGCTTTTGATGATTATTACAGGGCATGTGTGTTAGATTATGTCAATGTGGTTTTGTGATGAAACTGATTACATGTTGTTGAGTAGTTGAAGATTGAACCTTATCTTACAAACCGATTATGGTTGAGATGATTGATTAGGCACCGGGATGCAGATCAAGGATCTCGATCGATATAATTTGGAGGGGCTTACACTGAATGGGAGATCTGATATGGAAGACATCGGATGATTGGTAGATTTGTGAAGCAACAAGACAGATTCAGACACTGCTGGTTGAAGATAGGATTGATGTTGCTAATATATGTGAGGTTCAACCTTGAAGATCACAGTGCAATGTCTGAAGATCGAGTCCTACCAGAAGAAGAACACAGAAGAGCAACGGAAAAGGGGGAGTCTGTTGGTGCATGTTTGTAACAGATGATCATTTGTATTTGTTAGAATTGAGAGCAACGGTCAAGGGGGAGTCTGTTGGTGCATTTTATGAACATCGCTATGCAATTCCGACCAGCTGGGGAGAAGTTGTGGAGGGAGCCAACTTCGCCATATGTGAAGTTAGAACAACTTCACCTGTTGGGGAAGTTAGGACAACTTCACCATAGGCCCAAGCCCAAGCCCACGTAGATGTTTATCTATATATATGTGTTTTATGTTTAGGGTTATGTGTTGATCAGAAAAGAGAGAGTTAGAGCAGAAAAGTTGTCTAGAGTAAACAGATAGGGAGAGTCTCGTGGGAAGACCCGAGGTAGAGCTCACCTCGGGTCGGCCGTAACATGTTTTCTCTTTCGGTATGTAATGTGTTTTGATTAATATATAAAGCGGTCTGCAGATCTGTTTATTTCGTTCGTGTGTTTGTTTGTGTGTAATCGTGTTCTTCGTCTCCAACACCATAAACGAGTCTAGGAGGATTCGGCACTCCTAGACATCGTGCGGATCTCGTATCGATCACCATCGCACCGGGGACTTACAGAGTTTCTTTTGAAGACTTTTGACACTTCATGTCATACTCTCGGTCTTCAATTTTCTTCAAAAACTCCATAGCAGTGAGATTTTTATTTTTGAGTAAGTCGTTTTCTTTCAGCACCATCAGAAAAATTGAATAAGAATTCGGTAGAGCATTCTTAATGGTATCAACCTTATTTGATTCATTTGGTTCCATTTTAAGCTTATTCATCTCAGCGATCAAATTATTAAACATGGTCAACATTTCTTCAACCGTCTCACCCTTCAATAAATTAAAGTTTCTGAACTAAAACTTTAGCATGACTTTTTTGCTTTCTTGTGTGTTTCCCATTCTTTGCATCTTAATATGTTGAAACAAAGATGCATATACTTTAATACTTCCCACTTGATGGAAAATATTGACGGGTAATGCCATAGTCAAAGTCGAGTATGCCTTTGTTTCAATCTCTAAGGCCTTTTTCTCCTCTTGAGTATAAGCAGAAAAAGCCTTTTCTTGAAATCTTGTGGTTCCATCACCAAGTAATGGAGCAATCCAAAAATCTTCAAGATATCTCGAACAATCTCGGGTCCTAGATGTGCTCGGAATCTTGGTTCCCATTTAGCAAAGTCGCTAAATTTCATCAATCGAAGACATTTAGAATGTCACCCGATCTCAGCGTCTAAATGTAACATTTGTTGCATCATCTTGTTCTGAGATGCTAACGCATAAAAGTTAGCCATATCAAAAGTATAATTAAACGATTAACAAAGTTAATTTTAGGTTAAAATTGTCCAAAATCAAAACTTAGGATTCAAATTGTAAAATCTTGTAACGAATGAATGGTAAATGGTAATTGATTAACGAATGGGTAACACGAATCACGTGACGAATGATACGACAGTCTTCACAAATGATTAAACGAATGAAGATTCAATGATAACGAATCAACAAACGAATGATCAAGCGAATGGCATGATAGATAACATAACGATTAGAGTAACGAATGGGTAGCGTATGACGTAACAAATGTGGTAACATATGTGGTTAACGTATGAGGTAACGAATGAGGTAATGTATGTGGTTAACGAATCAGGAACTTGATGGCGAATGGATAAGCATGAATTGTGTTTCTGTAGAAAATGCTTGATCGTGAATAGGCTACAGTGACGAATGTGCAGTTATTCTATCGTAACAAACTTGCCACGTGTCAAAATACATTTATAAGCTGATAGTGAATGACCAGCTACAGTATAATGAATGGCTCGTTATACCGTATCGAATGATTCCTTTGAATCTTCAAATCTTCAAAGATCAATTTCCATATCTGTATTTTCAGATCCAAAACTCAATCTAGAAGAACACAAAACAATGGATTACTCGTCCAAAACTTAACCAAAAATCACAAATTGTAGCTTAAAACTCTCGTCTAATTCACGCGAACAATCCCAAACACATCCGAACCTCTAATTCCAAAACAATCCAAGTCGGAAATCCAAAATCGTTCAAAACAGAATCCTCTGTTTCCAATACACACAAATCCAACTAAAATCCATTCCATTATCCACCAATAATCCAATTAAACCAAACCGAAACTTATAAATCTGATTGCGAACTGATGCTTAACCAATTAAGCTTCAATTATGCATCTCAATATGATAATCGATACAAAATCAGTAAACACAATTTCATATTAAAACTAATACACTTAACAAATGAATTGATAGTCAATTCACCATGAAAATACCTTAAATCACATACACAATCGAATGCTCAACTCTGATACCACTTGAGAGAGCATGATATAGCTTAATACTTAATCAATTCATGTTGATATTGATATAGGATCTAGTTACTGATATGTGTAGGTGAGTAATAGGATAGAATGAACGAAGTGTTTAGTGTGAGTAGTGAATTCGGCAGAGTAACGGCTCACAGATTGATAAATATAACACTAGTTAAATTAGGAAAGCTAAATAGCCTATATATAGAAGATAAATTATATTCGTTACACATCCCGTAACGAATGGATTCATTCGTTTTCATTAACATACACAACTTATGGAGTATAGCGAATTATTCATTCGCTATACCTCATTCGTCAACATTACATGACGAATGGATACAAAACAATAACGATTAGGTCCATTCGTTAAGCATCCTTAACGAATGGACAAGAACAATAATGTATAGCATCATTCGTTAAACATCCTTAATAAATGAGCTGTTAAACTTATCGAATGGGACTAGATAAATTACCAAAATGCCATTTACATTAGTTATAATAAATTACATTAAATATAAAGACTCGAGACGACCAAAACGATGCACTAACAATTTCCAATATGGCGAGGCTAAATGTACCTATCTCTTCTACTTGCCATACCCCTCCCATAAATTTTTAATTCATTTAACAATTTTTAATGCACTAACAACTTTTTTATTCTATAGTACAAAATTTGTGCAGTTTATTACATAAACCCACTATTTATTTATTAACAAACATTAAAATATTTGTTTAAAAAATGTAAACTATCTCCAAAAACTTTTAAAAAACACTCTAAACAATAAAAACAATTTTAGAAAAAAAAAATGTATTTTTAAATTATACAAATGTTTTTTGTTATCTAAAAAAACAAATAGTTGTTTAAAAATATAAAAAAAATAGTAAAAAATATTCTTAAAAAATGTGTTTTAAAGAGAATAATAATAAAAATAACAAAATGACAAAAAAAATCAAGAATATTTGAATATTCCATTTTAGTAAAAATGGAATGGAGCACCCTTCCAAAAAGTTGATCAAAATCCAATGTGTTCCATCGGTCAAATCTACGAAACATAAATAAAAAATAGTCATAAAGCTTCCATTAGAACTCGTTCCGCATAAAACAAAAATTCAAGTTATAGAAATTAGACGCTATTAAACAAATTAAAACCTTTTACCAAATAAGCTCTTAAGAAATTGAGCATTAAGTTAGCACCAAATGCAGCTCTATTCGTTGTTTATTTAGGAACAGAGAAAAAACAAGTTACAGAGAAGGGGATGAATTAGAAAGAAGGGATGCAGGTAATTTAATCATTTATGTTTTTAAGCATTCTAGTTCTGTTATCAATTTGCAAACCAAATACAACATTAATTTTTTTTTTGAGATTTCATTCCAATTCTGAAGAGGTAGGTCGCAGCAGAGGTGGTTAGGACCCGCAAGACTTCCTTAAAAGGAGACGTCTGCGCAGTTGAACACGCAAGACTCCTTAAACGGACGTCTGCGCAGTTGAACCCGCAGACTTCACCATAGGGACGTCTGCGCCGCGACCTACCAAACCCGCAGGACCCACCACGCTCAGAGTTGTGACGACCTCACATGCGGTACGCAAGCTGGTCCTGCAGGAAATGCCTCCCTATGGTTTCCAAGTATCCGCCTGTTCCCGCAGGTGTGGATACCCGCCATTAGGGACTGGCCACCCGCGCAGGATGGCTACACGCATAAGGCTCAGACTCATAATAATTCAGTAGTCACCTGAAGAAGGAATGAGCAAAGCCGGGAACATTCCCGCATAAAGGCGGGAGGGGGAAAACTCCCGCCTAAATGAGCCAGTCCGTATAATAATGGAGGATCTTTTGTGTGATACCTGACGAGGTATGGACAAAAGATCTGACCAACGATACGACAGCTCACTGACAGCAGCATGGCAGACAACACGCCACCGCACTGTGACCAATAGCCGCCGCCTGCTCACCAACTCCTGCCATACCACGTGCCTAGCCTGTAGTTGGTGGAAAAGGAAAAGTGAACAGCACGCCTGGTCACTGTCAGCCGCTGCCTATCCACCAATTACCAGCAGAGCACGTGCGTAGGCCACAGTTGGCAGAGTAGTAGGCCGGCTAAACCTCCTTGGAAACCCACCTTCGGCTATAAAAGACATCAAATGGTAATATCATTTCATCATCTAATATCTTGTATAGTTTACCTGATAACTGCTCTAGTATTAATAATATACTTTTATAATCAAAGAGTAATATAGACTGATTCTCACGCCGGAGGGTGGTCACAAGGAGGAACCCCCCCCCCCTTTCTTAGTGACGAGCTCACGGTGTCTGTTTTGCAGGTTATCGGAAGAACCATCTTGCCGGAATTAACCCCTCGTGGGAAACGTCTATCTAACCCTCAGGTTACTCGTAATCTGTCGGGGTTCGACTGGTGTTTCTTCATTGGCGCCATCCGTGCATAAAGCTAGAACTTTATTTTTCTCCAGTTTTTTCAAAATTTCTGGAAAGATGGTTAAGGATACTCCGGTAATTATGACCCCAGCTATAAGGGGGAATACCGAGTACACAAACTTTACGAACACTACCCCAGCTACCCAAGCCGGGGTAAGTGAAGTAAATAATCAGACACTGGGATTCACGATACCCAGTTAGAAAATCAACAGACGAGGCTCCCCTGCCAAACACTCGATGAGGTTAAAGCGTGGGCCGAAGCACGTCAAAAAGAGTTCCAAGCTGAGTTGGATGAACGTTTACGTTCACTCCAACAAGTGGAAGAATTCGAATACAACGATGATTCGGAGGAATCCGAGGAAGACGCGAACCCTCGTCATAGGGCGAAAGGGAAGCGTAAAGAAACGGATTCCCAACCGAGAAGGCGTTTTGGAGAAGCATTCAGTCCAATAAACGTGGGCAACAGCCCACGGGACTTCTCCAAAACATTCACGCCAACTGCGGCAAGGGCGGGAACGTCCAAATTTTCAAGGGACATTGCGGAAGCAATCGCCCCAAGAAGTGCCAAACAAATGTCCAACATAGGCACGTATGATGGTATTTCTGACCCTGACGATCACTTGAACAGATTCATCGCGGGGGAGACCGTCAGTAACTGGACGGAACCCACGTGGTGTTATATGTTCCAAATGACGCTGGTCGGGGCAGCTAGAGCGTGGTTCGACCGTCTGCCGGTCCACCACATCTACGATTGGGCAGACTTCCAACAGAAGTTCAGCCAACACTTTAGTCAGCAAAGAAAGTACACTGAAGAGCAGTGGACAATCCTCAAGTGCGTCCGAGAGGAGGAAGAATCTTTGCCTGACTTCATCACTCGCTTCAACTCGAAGAAGCTAAGCCTGGGCAACGTTAGCGAAGATCTCGTTCGCGCCGCTTTCATCCAGGGCGCAAACGACCCGGAACTCATCCGCACCCTGACGGGCAAAGATGGCATGCCATCCACATGGGATGCCATCATGACCGCAGCTAAACGCTTTGCGGAAACCGAGAGGCAACTGGGTAGAGATCTTCCACAGAGCACGAACCTCTACACCCAGAAGACGAGGGAAAACAACGTCCTTACCGCCCGATTAAACAAAAAGCGGAAGCTGGGCATTTGGCAGTCAAGGGTAAACTTTGACACCCCGTCCGGTTTCCAACATCGGTTGGGCGGAAGAGATAACGTGAAACCGGAGAAGAACTCCAGGTGGACGCCACTCACAAAGAGTGTGTCCGAGATATTCGCGACGGAGGAGCTCCCGTGGCCAAAGGCTCCGTTTATCCGGCATCGCCACAACGCTGATCGGAGAAAGTATTGTGATTTTCACAAAACCAAAGGCCACAACACTGAAGAATGCTTAGACGTAAAGGACTTGGTCGAAGCATTTGTCAAGGACGGGACACTCGCGCACCTTGTGGCGAAGTGAGCGTCGAGCAGGCTGATGCGTGAACCCCAGCTGGGGAAACGCACGAATAAAAATCGCAGCTTCAACGGAGACTACATACTGCGTAAACAACGAGATCCCGAACAAGATACATGTCGGCTCGATGGTGCTCCCATCCAAGCCACGCCTAATGGGAGCTCAATTACACAGTTTGTATGTAGATCAATTCCAAATTTGTAAAGAAAAGGCCTAGAGCCACTTCTAATGGAAACGATTCTCCTTCAAATTGAAGCTGATGATTTTACATTTATATTTTATGAACTTTGCACATGGAGATGCCGGTATCCGCCGCATCAAGTGAAGAATCGTTGCGCAGGGAAGGCGGCAAAACCCGCACAAACCCAAAAGCATCAAACCTTCACGCAGGTCAGTTAAAGGGGAAAGGTTCAGCCATCCCACTATGTGAAAGTGCCGGTATATCCGCATGAATTCTGGTAGAGGAAGCTGAACACTAACCTATTAACAACCACGCGTTGAACGGTCGATTCGAACACTAATGCCGGTAGTCATCGCATCAAGAAGAGTCATTGCGTGGGGAAGGCGGCAAAACCCGCATAAACCCAAAAAACGACAGAACCTTCACGCAGGTCAGTTAAAGGGGAAAGGATCAGCCATCCCACTATGTGAAAGTGCCGGTATATCCGCATGAATCCTGGTAGAGGAAGCTGAACACTAACCTATTAACAACCGCGCGTTGAACGGTCGATTCGAACACTAATGCCGGTATTCACCGCATCAAGTGAAGAATCGTTGCGTGGGGAAGGCGGCAAAACCCGCATAAACCCAGAAAATGACAAGACCTTCATGCAGGACAGTTAAAGGGGAAGAGTTCAGCCATCCCACTATGTGAAAGTGCCGGTATACCCGCATGAATCCTGGTAGCAGAAGCTGAACACTAACTCATTAACAACCGCGCGTCGAACGGTTAAAAGTCATTCTGAAAGGATAAGGAAAAACCTACGCGCAGGTCAGACATAGGTAAAGTTTAGCCATCCTACCAAGTGCAAGTGCCGGTCCTATCCGCACACTCACAAAGGGGGAAGCAAAACTTCAACCTACTGTCAACCACATTCAAGGTTAACTTATTCTAAACACTTGGGAAATCGCTAATTTAAACTAAGTATGCAAGTCATATAAGGTTTATAAAGCAATGAACCCAAAGAAAATAACAGTCTTATCCACAAAAAGATTTGTATTTCACAAAAGATATATTACAAGAATGGCCGGGTAACTACCCGCCTACAAAACAAAATCTAGTCTATCCTAGCAGCGGGAAGGGATCTTCAGAATCAAGCTTCAGGACCACTTCCACTTGGACCCGCCCCATCAGTAGAGCGTGGCGGTTCAAGGAAAGCCTTGAGGATAGCAAGTCCATCATCAGCAGCAGCGACTTCCTTCACCTTCTCCACCACCGGATGCGGGAAGGTGGCATATTGGTTCACCGCTTGGTCATATGCAGCTTCGGTGTCCACATCGAACAAAGGGAAGTTGGAAGGCGGGAAGCCTTTCTCAACGAACCCTAGACCAAGCAGGAAGCCGGCCTTTTCCCCATCCTCATGAGAAGCGTTGAGGGCTGCGCTCATGGCATCATCGTAAGTAATCTCTGAGAAGACCCGATGCACAACCTACAAAGAAAATACAAGTGTCAAACACCTTTTCTATGTACAAAGGAAAGCGTGAAGACGTAAAGCTAAATATACCTGAGACAACGCTTCTCGAAGAAGCCATTCCTTGGCAACCAGAGCTTCTTGGAGGGCGGCTTGAGCTTGGGTGCGGGCGCGTTCGGCTTCGCTTTTGTTAAGGTTGGCAAGTAGCACTTCCTTTGCAGCAGCCTCTTCAACGCCCTTAAGCTTCCGCTCGGTGTGGTCAAGCACGCCCCTCTGGTCCAGGATCTCTTGGAGCTTCTTGGCATCTTCCATCGCCAAGGCATCATGAGCACGTTGGAGAGCCTCTAATTTGGCCTTAAGCTCCTCGTTCTCCACGCGTAAAGGCTCAGCAACGGCTTCAGCCTTGGTGGCCCTCTCGGTTGCGTTCCTCGCAGTCTCCTTAGCCAGCCGAAGCTGTTCGTTAACAGCTTGGGCAGCCTTGGAGCGGGCCTCGAGTCGCGCTTGAACCTCAACCTTGAGGGCCTTGAAGGCCTTCTCCTTCTCCGCAGCAGCTGCGGCCAACTGTTGGTTCTCCTCCCGAAGAGCCCGCGCTTGAGATACTTCCTTGGCGCGAGCTGCTTTCAACTTGTCGTTTACACGACAAAGCAGCTCGACGCGCGGCTGCATCCGGGCCTGGAGAACCCGAAGCTCATTGGTTAGCCTACCCTCCTGGTAGCTAGCCATGGCTTCCCCCAACGCACCATGGGGAGCAGCGTGGCGAGCCCATTCCACGCACTCCACAGGGGTACGAAGGGTTGTTCCTCGGCGGATGTTCCATCGCGGAACATACACTTCATTGGAATCCGACACTGCAAAAGAAACAAAGCAGTTAGGAAAAGATGAAGAAAAAATATAAAGGCCAAAAGAACCCTACGCACCTGTAGGATCGATCACAGGCCGATAGCCACCGAACCCATCGCCTGAACCTAAGGGAAATCCATCCAAAAGGTCGGGCAGATGGGAAGGTGACAAAGATTGGCGAGAAGCCCTGCGCGTACCTGATGGGCCGGCCGTCGTTGCCGGTGGCGGAGGCATAGTAGCGGCCGCCGCGGTCGCCGCCGCAGAATCCGCAGCAATCGTAACCGCCGGCCCGGTGAAAGATGCTGTAAAAATCGCACTTACCACCGGCGGTGACGTCATCTCAGCTGGAACAGTCGGCTCAAGGGAGTGAGCAACTGATCCAGCGGAAGCAGGCGCAGGCGCCTGGGTCGTCGCCTCAGGTAGGCTGACCGAGCCTACCGTCATCGGCGGAGGGGTACTCCTCTGCGCTCCACCCTGGAATGCGTCAACATCCACGCCTACACAAGAAGATAAGTGTTTCAATAAATTTATAAAGTGATAAATCTACAAAGATAAGAAGGATGTCTTTACTTACGGGTTTTCTTGAGCCTGAACGTACGGACGGGCGGGGACGAACCCGATGGAGCCGGTCTCTTGATGCCGGTCACCGTCGTCGTCATTGGTTCTCCGGAGGTAACAGTCGTAGCCTCCGGAGCAGTGGTCTTCTCACCACCGGGGTTCCCCGCCACCTCTTCATTATCTGACTCAGTGTCAGATAGGACCACTGGATCGGCTGTGGAGGCCGCCTTCTCCTTCCCTTTTCCGCCGGCAGCCTTCTTCTTCCGCACCAACGGAGGACCATCTGCGGATTCCTCAGAAGAAGACGGGATGTCAGGAATTCCAGCAGCAGGTACAGCATTGAGGGGGGGAGGATAGAATAACGCCTTACCTGGCCGCCGGTGGCTCAGGATCTCGTGGCCCAGCGGATAGACCTCCACAAACCGATCCGCCGTTTGTTCCAGGATGGGCAACTCGTTCTCGTCTAGAGCACGAGTACCCACCCGCACGGGACCATCAGCTTCCCGCGGGTACAGGAGCGACTCCAAATCGTTCCCCTCTGAAAGAAAAGATACAGTTAGAAGACAAACTCATATCAGCAAGAAAGACAAGACATACTATAAGGAATAGAGTTCAAACCGTATTCGAGAAGGATGGGAAACCGAGACGCCTCCTTCCATACCCGGCTCATCCCCAGCATCACCATCCCGGAAACCGGTAAACCGGAGATTGGACCCGAGATATCTTCGCGAACCATTCCGCCTCCTGGTAGTTGGAAGCGTGAAGGCTCGGAAGCGCTTGCCCCTTCTTAAACTTCATGGCAATGGGGATGGCGCGGGCAGAAATGTAGAAGAACTCCTGCTTCCACGATCGGAGACAGCGCTCGGTCGCGCAAATCTTCAAACCCTTGATCCGGGTTGTCAGGGTGTACCACCCCTGGATGCACCTCCAAGTATAGAAGGTCATCAGGCGGTCCACATAGGGCTCAATGCCCAGAATTCGGCACACCCACTCGAAGTGCCGAATCTTGGCAATCGCCATCGGATGCACCTCGGTCAGGTGCACACCGTGCCTCTCCAGGACACGGTACACAAACTTTGTCAATGGGAACCTAAGGTTCCCATAAACAAAGAATGCAGCATATACCCCGATCTTGCCGCTGGGGGCATCGTACACAGTCTGCTGGGGTTCAGGAAACTCAGGCTCAAGAGACTCAAGCATGAATTTCCTGACGACGTACTGGTACAGATCGACCGGTAGAGCACACTGGCACTCGCCAGCAGTACTCCTATCGTCGGCTACAGCTTCAGCATCATGGGAAGACATACTGCAGAGGAAGAAGAAACGATTTCGGAGGAATGCTCAACTAAATAAGGGAGTATTCACCAGAAATCGCCTTAGAGATGAAGAGAAGAAGTGAAGGTGTGAATTACAAAGGACCCTCTTCCCCTTTATATAGTGATCGCAATTAATGCGATGAATTTAATGCGGAGGAGAGAGAAATTGAAGGTGCAATGAAACCGTGACATGTGGCACCAGGCAAGCTGGCAACAGCTGTTGAAAGGACGAGTGAATTTAATTTAGCGGCCACGCGCCTGAAAAATCGCGCCCACGCGCCGTAAAAAGCGTCTGGAATGACCATATAATGTCACGTCGCCATAACTTCCAGCACGTCCTGACACAGTCAGAAGAAACCGTCGCACGACGACTGTTCTTATACTTTCACCAACTTTTCAAATTTCAAAGATTCAAAAAGATTCGAAAAATAAGCGGGAAAAACCCCTTACCCTGGCTATCCAGTTGTCCGTAAGACGGTTGCGGGTACAGTGTTAAGGCAAAACCCTTCACATACCTAGCACCCGCAGGGAACAGAGGCCAAGAAAACCCAACTATGAAGTCGGGTGCGGGTACAGTGTTAAGGCAAAACCCTTCACATACCTAGCACCCGCAGGGAACGGAAACCGGAAAAACCCAACTATGAAGTCGGGTGCGGGTACAATGTTAAGGCAAAACCCTTCACATACCTAGCACCCGCAGGGCACGGAAACCGGAAAAACCCAATTATGAAGCTGGGTGCGGGTACAGTGTTAAGGCAAAACCCTTCACATACCTAGCACCCGCAGGGAACGGAAACCGGAAAAACCCAATTATGAAGCCGGGTGCGGGTACAGTGTTAAGGCAAAACCCTTCACATACCTAGCACCCGCAGGGAACGGAAACCGGAAAAAACCCGACTATAAAGCCGGGTGCGGGTACAGTGTTAAGGCAAAACCCTTCACATACCTAGCACCCACAGGGAAGTGAAGCCGAGAAAATCTTGGCATTCCACCCAACTACAAAACGGGCACAGGTACAGTGTTAAGGCAAAACCCTCCACATACCTAACACCCGTAAAAAGTCATACCTCGGCACCCAATTGTAAGTCGGGCGCGGGTACAGTGTTAAGGCAAAACCCTTCACATACCTAGCGCCCGCAGGGGATTAAACGCCAGGAACACCTCGGCAACCATAAGTCAGGTGCGGGTACAGTGTTAAGGCAAAACCCTTCACGCACCTAGCCCTGCAGGGATTTAACGCCAGGGATACCTTGGGAGTAAAGTAACTAATAAGACGAAGTGCGGGTACAGCGTCAAGGCAAAACCCTTCGCATACCGAGCACTCCATGGGAATTGAAACCAAGAAGGATCTTCTGGGCCATGCTTGCAGAAACGGGATTAACATCCCCGCATAGCGGGAACGTCAAGAACTAGATTGTTTGAAACTTCAAGATGGAATTGGTGGTTATAACATGATTGATCACTATGTTCAAAACCACCAAGACCTCATGGAGAATCTACACAAAAGGTTCTAAACGCTCCTGACTTGCGGGGAGGTTACAGACCTATCCGCATCATCCCAGAAATCAAGCAGAACATTGGGAAATTCTGCGTGACATTGGGAAACCCGTGGGTAAGACTTCCCGCGGAAAACCCATAAAACTAAACCCTTTTCAAAAACCCTTGCTTAAAGTCCAAAAGTTCACCTCACTTTATTAAACATTCATGAGAAGAACATTGGACTGGGGGGACTTGAAGAGGTAGGTCACAGCAGAGGTGGTTAGGACCCGCAAGACTTCCTTAAAAGGAGACGTCTGCGCAGTTGAACACGCAAGACTCCTTAAACGGACGTCTGCGCAGTTGAACCCGCAGACTTCACCATAGGGACGTCTGCGCCGCGACCTACCAAACCCGCAGGACCCACCACGCTCAGAGTTGTGACGACCTCACATGCGGTACGCAAGCTGGTCCTGCAGGAAATGCCTCCCTATGGTTTCCAAGTATCCGCCTGTTCCCGCAGGTGTGGATACCCGCCATTAGGGACTGGCCACCCGCGCAGCATGGCTACACGCATAAGGCTCAGACTCATAATAATTCAGTAGTCACCTGAAGAAGGAATGAGCAAAGCCGGGAACATTCCCGCATAAAGGCGGGAGGGGGAAAACTCCCGCCTAAATGAGCCAGTCCGTATAATAATGGAGGATCTTTTGTGTGATACCTGACGAGGTATGGACAAAAGATCTGACCAAGGATACGACAGCTCACTGACAGCAGCATGGCAGACAACACGCCACAGCACTGTGACCAATAGCCGCCGCCTGCTCACCAACTCCTGCCATACCACGTGCCTAGCCTGTAGTTGGTGGAAAAGGAAAAGTGAACAGCACGCCTGGTCACTGTCAGCCGCTGCCTATCCACCAATTACCAGCAGAGCACGTGCGTAGGCCACAGTTGGCAGAGTAGTAGGCCGGCTAAACCTCCTTGGAAACCCACCTTCGGCTATAAAAGACATCAAATGGTAATATCATTTCATCATCTAATATCTTGTATAATTTACCTGATAACTGCTCTAGTATTAATAATATACTTTTATAATCAAAGAGTAATATAGACTGATTCTCACGCCGGAGGGTGGTCACAAGGAGGAACCCCCCCCCCCCCTTCTTAGTGACGAGCTCACGGTGTCTGTTTTGCAGGTTATCGGAAGAACCATCTTGCCGGAATTAACCACTCGTGGGAAACGTCTATCTAACCCTCAGGTTACTCGTAATCTGTCGGGGTTCGACTGGTGTTTCTTCAAATTCCAATTCCAAGAACCAAACGACCCCTAATAGTTTTAGGCGAGGGTAAACTATATTAGGGTAAACATTATATCTCAACTACAAGATTGGCTGAATCTATTTAGATGCTATAATTGAAGATCAGATGACATGTTAGGCAGAAAATATCAACTTTTTGTGTCCTATTGTGGTAGCAATATCACCTTGATTTCTAGATGGTTTTGAAAATTACATGTAGAACTGCGTACGTAAGTCACCATGAAAAAGTGAGGTTGGACCAAAAGTTCTTTGGGGTGTCCACATTCCCAAAGCAGATGAATCTTCTGCTCCATAAGATTAATAACACCATGCAACTATTAGAGGCTACAATTCACTCCCCCTTGCAACTTCACTCTTTGTAAGGATTCTTCAAATAGTTGCTCGTATGAGTTATTGTCAAACTCACTCCCCCTGTTACAACTTATCTAGTCCTAGTTTCCCTTAAAAAAACACCTAAAGAAACAAAATAAAAAATCACAAAATATCAAAAACAAGAGATCAGTGAAAACGAACATAACTTGATCAAAGAGCAGAGTTCTAGCCCATCAGTTAACAAGTTTGTATTTATTTCAACAGCAAACGGTGCATCGTATATGTTTGTCTCACATGATATAGGGTATGTTATCCTCAACTTTTGTTTACCTTAATTACCATCGTACATGTTATACATGATTGATGTTATATCTCAAGTCCCGATCGATAAACAATCACGAAGTAAACGATTAACGCTTGTTTATATTAATCAGAAAATATAACTCAAAAACTTGATCACAACATTGAAACCTTAACTCGGTTTGACTTTTGATGAACCCTAACTTGATTGTATCTGGATGTATTGGAACCTATAGTATTAGGGTTTAGTACCTAGCCCACATGCATGTTTATCTCTATATAATGTAACCCTATATTGAATGGAAATCAAAGTCTTTACCACTGTCTTACATGGTATCACAGCCTTAGGACGTTCTGGTTACTTTATATTCTACTGCACCACCACAAAAAAAAAATATAAACCCTAGCCGTCGCCACCGAGTTCAAACCCTAGACGGGGTGGTAAGCCGGCATAGACGCAGCCCTGTCCCATCTCCGTTTTTGGTTTCGTAAGCTTCGTTATCATCGGCTCACTTCCAATCCTTATTGATTTCACTGTAAGTTTTTGATACAATTATTTTCGATTGATGACATCATAGTTTGACTTTCATCACAAAAGTATACTATGGTTTTGAGTTTATGCTAACTTTCTCGAACAAGATAAATAAGCACTTTTGTGGTACCTTTGTGTTTTATCTATTGCAAATCTGGATTTTTACTTCATTTTGGTTGGGTTATTTTTTTTACTTGTTCTCGTGGTTTACTTCTAAAACAGTTGCTGCTGCTTCTTTTTCCTTTTTTTCTTTAATTATTTTTCGGTGTTTTGGCCGCGATAAGGACTGTGTTCCACGACCAACGAGTTCAAACTACGGTTTGATTAGATTAGTTTTTCTTCTCTTTTAAGATCTACGGATCTTATATCTTAATCTACGAATCCAAGAGACTCTTTTAAGATCTACGGATCTTATATCTTAATCTACGAATCCAAGAGACTGTAGGTGACCACGGTCAATGGCCTTTCTTTCTTATCGTTCTTTCTTTTTTCTTTTTCTTTCATATTTTTAAGATCTTCGGATCTAAAATCTCGCCGCATGCTAAGCCTCAACAAACCGAAACACCACTACGATCATCGGTTGTGAACTTACTGCTTGGGAACCAAGAACCAATGAGCTATAACCACGTAATCCCAACAAGCACAATCAAGAAAACTACGGATGGCACAATCAAACGATAAATGTATGGAGATATCAACAATATATGGATTTGATGGCAAAAGTTTTGATTTTCGAGTCGATCGAAGCAAGTGTCCGATTCTCTACCACTATGACTAACTGCGGGGGAGTATTGGAACCTATAGTGTTAGGGTTTAGTACCAAGCCCACGGGCTGGTTTATCTTAATAAACTGTAACCCTACCTCGGTTAAATCTCATGTGTGTCTCTAGATGAACCATAACTCAGTTGCATCTCACATGTTCAATAATGTTTAACCACATATAGACTAACCTAACTTGCTATATAAGACATTAACCATTATAATCACACCTCGACTTAGGGCCTAGGTGTGTGACCACAAGTTAGTACTTGTTTTGTAAATGTATCAGAGTTTATGGGTTAATTTTAGCGGAAGACTTTAGGTTTGAATATAATATTAATTTACATTGAAAATTTACTTGGGAATTAAATACCCAAGTGTCGATTTAAAAAAATATATGATTCATATTACAAGGATTTGTTTATAAAAACGGAGCCATCTTGTAACGCGCTTCTATCTTCATATAGATTCCAATCCTTGCTATTGCTACTAAAGCTTAATTACCTACAATATGTTGGAAAAATACGTCAGCTATATGCTGGTGAACACGTATAACTCTATAAAACTTTTAAATGACGATTACAATACAAACATAGTTTTCTTGACAAACTCAGCGGAAGTATATCTACTTCTGGTATGTGTACCACTGCCCTACACACATAATTATATTCTCCGAGCCACGTAGCCCTGAACAGAGAACTAGTCATGACCGTTAGCCCGCGACCACCTGGCCTTTGGCTGATTAGGCTGAACAGTTATGTTTGGATCCAGACACATGCGTATTCGGTCTGAGTTGATTTTATTTTCTACTTTGTATTATAACGTTTTAGAGATCATGTAATCTCATGTAAACATTGACTGACTCGTTTAAGACAAACACCCGTTCATCTTATCGAGTTTAAATATGTTTTGACTGATTGTAAAGGTTAACATATTCACCTGTATCGTCGGTCTGCGTTTAAAACCTTTGATTGATTGAGAATGATATTAACCTATACAATTAATAGGTTTGTATAAATACTTTGAATGGTGTTTCTTGATTAAGCTATGATTGCTAAGCTTAACCTTGAAATCGTTTTTTTTTATTCACTACGTGAATTGACCTTCGGTCACACGAAAAAGTGTGGTCGTAGGCCTTTAGCCACACACATTTGATTCAGGTCATATGTGGCCAAAGGTCGCGACACCGTGGGTATGATATGGCCACACACAGTTTTTAGTGGCCTTATGTGGTAATAAGTGTGGCTAAAGGGTACATGCATTAGTTGCTGGCCATCAAGAAGCCTCTCCAATAAGTGTGGCTAAACAGTAGAAAATGACCACATGACTATTTTCTATGAGTGACCATTGCACGTATACAACCAAATGAATTAATGTTTCAGCCACATGAATTTTATAATAATGTGGCCAATAGGGTTGTGTTAAGCGTGCATTGTGACCTATACCGTGTGGATATAGCAAAGAAATGGCCACTTAAATTTAATAATAGTGTGGCTAATTATATTATATAGACACTGGATATTACATTAAAAGTGGCTAAAAATGTTTACCTTCCACTCAAACACTCCTTTGTAGATTGTAGTGTGGCTATTGTCTTACCGTTTGTCACACATAATGCTTTTCGTAATTTAAAGTGTGGATATTGTCAAACTTTTCGTCACACATAGTGAGGTATTGTGTGGCTAATTATATCATATAGACACTGGAGGTTATTGTCAACGTGGCTAAAAATGTGAGCTTGCCAGTCAAACACTCTTTTGTAGTTTGTGGTGTGGCCATTGTCTTACCGTTTGTCACACATAATGCTTTTGTAATATAAAGTGTGGCTATTATCATACTTTTGGTCACACATAGATAAATGTGGCTATTTCATAAATTTAACAAACACAATAACATAAATTCAAAACAATTTTATATTAACAAACCTTCACTAATAAGTTATGAATTCAAAATATTTGAAACTACTACTAATTACTACCGACCTCAAACTTTCTCATAAACTTATCAAATTGTTTTTGCCTTCTTTCCATTTTCCTTAAGTTCTTTTTTCCATTTATTCCATTCGTTGCACTCGTTCTTCCAACTCATTTCTTGACTTCCTTTCATCTTTTTCCATTTCGGCTCTAACTTTTTGAACCTAAAATTGTTAAAATATTAGCATCATAACTAGTAAAGGGTTAATGTGAGGCGAAACCTCAAAGCACGACGACTATCACGCACAATCACATTAGACATAATGTATACACAAACAAAAACTTGAATCGACGACTCGTTGGTGATAATAATCAATGTCAACTGTATTCACACATCGTATCATGACAAATCAACCAAACATTCATCATACAACTTAACTTATGATCACTTAGTTCACGAGACAGATTATAGCGTGTACAAACTGATTTTATTCACTAAGAAAAAGATTAAGTATAAATTCTACAAAATTTACCACAATAGAATATATGAATTAGGTTTCTCAAAATAGTTTTATTATATTTTTCTCATACATACAAAACTCACAATAATTCAACCATTACACATATGTACCAACAGTTCAACAGATTGCACAACAAACACTTGTTTAATGGTCAATCAACTCATTAATATAAATTGTGGAAGACCAATTGGGTTGTCTTCAAAACTCATAATACTAACTTTCAGAACTGGAAACAACCCGTTTGGTTTTGTCATTAGGGAGTTATGGTGTCGGAAAGAAAGGCCAAAATATAACTTCCCGAATCAGCTTTGACCAGTGTTTTTGTAAAATCATAAAAACTATTCAAAATGTGTTCAAAAATTACAAACTTTACCTTTCCGGAAACTAGACTCATAGTGCTATATCCTAGAATCAAAAATCGTTCAGTAATCATCGTTTAACATCAAGTTACATACCAATAAATAAACGAAAACGAATCTGTCAACAAACTGTCGTCATCAAACAAGTGAAATACATACCTTTTTAGCGATGAAAGAAGATGTACTAAGCTTCAATTACAAGAAATAACACTTAAAATTGAAAATCCACAAACTTGGTTCTTAGGGTTCTTCACACTCAACACGAATCCGGCAAAAATCGAGATAGAATTGATGGAAACTGACACCACACGTGAATTCCTCTCGCAAAAATAATTAGATTAGAGCCTGGAATCAAAGGATTTGGTTAAGAATTGAGTGAGCTAGAGAATTAATGATTGAGGATTATGGTGGGTGTAAAGAGATGAAGAAGAAGAATAATAAGAAGGAATGAAGAGAAATAAAAAAAAAGTAGGTTAAATATGTGGTCAAATTAAATTTAAGAATGGGAGGGTAATTCAAAATTTTATGAAGAAAATAAGGGTTGAATTTAATTTGAAATTTTGAGGGAAGTGAAATTAATATGAACTAAATATGAATTTAATTTATTTTTAATAATTAAAATAAAGAGTTGTTAGTGTGTGTGTGTGTATAACAAATAATTAAACCTTAAATAATATAAAAAATTGTATTTTAAATATAAAAACATATAAAATAAATACAAGTGATATTTATAGTTGCTCTAAAAGAGTTGTATTAGAGTGTAGTAATCAGTGTTAACGCCCAATAAACCATACTTTCATTAGTGGGTCATACTAGTTCTTGATCGGTGTTAGTGTCTCATTATAGCATCTATCATGTCATAGTTGCTCTAAAAGAGTTGTTAGGAGTGTCATTAGTCATGGTTAGGTGTTAACGCCTGAAACACACCATACTTTCATCAATAGGCCTTATTTGGCCTTGATTTGTGTCACTGCCCCAACATGTTATACATTCATCAATGGGCCTTGATTGGTATTAGTGGTCATTATAGCATCTATCAAGTCCTCGTTACTACAAGAGGGTTGTATATGAGTGTAGTGAGCCATAGGCATGTGTCGATGCCCGATAACATGTCATATTTTTATTAATGGGCCATATTGGGCCTTGATTGTTGTTAATGGCCAATATCGTCTCTATCATGTCATAGTTACGTTAACAGGTTGTATAGGAGTGTAGTGAGTCATAGTTGGTCGTCATACTTTGCATTAATGGGCCGTCTTGGGCCTTGATTGTTGTTAGTGACCCATTATAGTCTCTATCATATCATAGTTGCTCTAAAAGGGTTGAATATGAGTTTAGTGAGTCATAGTTTGGTTACGCCCAATAATATGTCATACTTTCATCAATGGGCCTTATTAGACCTTGATTGTTGTTAATGGCCAGTATGGGTCTATCATGTCATAGTTACGTTAACAGGTTGTATAAGAGTGTAGTGAGTCATAGTTGGTCTCATCAAATGGCGTTGATTGGTATTATTGGCCCATTGTATCACCTATCATGTCATAGTCGCTACAAGGAGGTTGTATATGAGTGTAGTGAGCCATAGTCATGTGTCAACTCCCAACAACATGTTATACTTTTATTAATGGAACATATTGGGCCTTGATTGTTGTTAATGGCCCAATATATCTATATCATGTCATAGTTAATTTAACAGGTTGTATAGGAGTGTAGTGACTCATAGTTGGTGTTAACGCCCAGTAGCATGTCATACTTTGCATTAATGGGCCGTCTTGGGCCTTGATTGTTGTTAGTGACCCATTGTAGTCTCTATCATATCATAGTTGCTCTAAAAGGGTTGAATATGAGTTTAGTGAGTCATAGTTTGGTTAAAGCCCAATAATATGTCATACTTTCATAAATGGGCCTTATTGGACCTTAACTAGTGTTTGTGGCCCATTATAGCCTTTATCACATCATAGTTGCTCTAAGAAGGTTGTATAGGAATGTCATTAGTCATAGTTAGATGTTAATGGCTGATAACATGTGATACTTTCATCAATAGGTCTTATTGGGCCTTGTTGGTGTTAGTGGTCCATTATAGCCTTTTTCATATCATAGTCGCTCTAATGGGCCATATTAGGGCTTGTAATCTCTTAGTGGCCTATTATGGCATGTGATATGTAACATTAGATATTTAAGGGTTATATCGTGTTATAGGGAGTCATATTAGACCATAATAGACAAAAACAAGTCATACATGTCCTAATGGGCCATATTGGGCCTTGAAATCTCTAATGGCCCATTATGCATATAATTTTAAATTGTGTCTTAAGAGGTACAACTCGCCTAACCCGACAATATACATTAAACATAGGGGTGGAAAATGGGTTGGGTTGGGTCAAAACGGGCTATGGGTCGGAACGGGTTAGGGTCGAAACGTGTCAGGGTTTGAACGGGTCAACTAAAAAAACGGTTGTTATGGTTCGGGTCGGAACGGGTCAGGATCAAAATGTTCGGGTCATAACGGGTCCAGGTCAAAATGGCTCAAGGTCGGAACAGGTCAAAACGGGTTACGGGTCTTTTTTTTTAACAAGGACAACGGAGGAATGTTTTAGTTTTATCATTAAAGTTCATGTTCCAGTCCAGTTCGTTTCAGCACTTAACAGCTCATTTTTACAGCGAACAACATGCTAAACAGCTCATTTCAGCGATTTTTCAGTCCGTTTCAGCACTCAACAGCTCGTTTTAACAGCAAACAACAAGTTAAACAGCTCGTTTCAGCAAGTTTTCAGTTCGTTTTAGCACGTAACAGCTCGTTTTTCCAGCAAACATCATGTTAAACAGCTTGTTTCAGTGATAACAGCTCGTTTCAGCATTTAACAGCTCATTTTTACAGCAAACAACATGCTAAACAGCTCGTTTCAACGACTTTTCATTTCGTTTCAGCACTTAACAGCTAGTTTTAACAGCAAACAGCATGTTAAACAACTCGTTTCAGCAAGTTTTCAGTTCGCTTCAGCACGTAACATCTCATTTTTATAGCAAACATCATGTTAAACAGCTCGTTTTAGCAATTTTTCAATCCATTTAAGCATTTAATAGCTCGTTTTTACAACAAACAACATGCTAAATAGCTCATTTCAGCGATTTTTCAGTTCGTTTCAGCACTTAACAGCTCGTTTTAACAGCAAACAGCATGTTAAACAGCTCGTTCCAGCAAGTTTTCAGTTCGTTTCAGCAGTAACAGCTCGTTTTTACAGCAAACATCATGTTAAACAGCTCGTTTCATCGATTTTTCAGTCCGTTTCAGCACTAAACAGATCGTTTCAGCACGTTTTGACCAGTTTTGCAGCAATTCAGCAATAAAAAATCAGCAGCTCAGCTCGTTTTTTGCCCGTTTCAGCAGGTTACATAACCAATACTTCAAAACGTTTTGTGTTTTCAATCCAGAAAACAAGTATAGGCAAACATTTAGTGTTTTCAAAACCAGTATGCAAGTATGTCTTGTTTTCAATCCAAAACCTGGTGTCACGTGTAATAGAGTTTTCTCAAAACCAAATGAATGCATTTGACTCGCTAATTGTTACATAGTACAAGTGTTTTAAGTTATGAGAGTATGTTCAACAACACATGACTCTAAGACCCACGTATGAACTCACACACAAACACAAACTTGACCCGACGAATCGTTGGTGATAATAAGTAATGTCAACAGTACCGAAAGTCCTAACATGTATCCACACATCATATCATGGCAAAGCAACCAAATATTCATCATACAACATAACTTATGATCATTCAGTTCACGAGACAGATTCTGGCATGTACAAACTAATTTTATTCACAAATAAAAGTTTAAGAATAAATTCTACAAAATTTACCACAGTATGATATATGAATCAGGTTTCTCAAAAAAAATTTGTTATATTTTTCTCAATCATAGAAAACTCACAATAATTCAACCATTACAGATAGGTACAACAGTTCAGCAGATTGCGCAACAAAAAATAATTTAATGGTTCTATCAACTCATTAAACCAAATTATATAAGACCAATTGAGTTATCTTTTAAACTCATAATACTAAGTTCCAGAAGTGGAACCAACCCGTTTGGGTTTGTCATTAGGGAGTTATGGTGTCCGAAAATGGACCAGAATATAACTCCCCGAATCAGCTTTGACATGTGGTTTTGTAAAATCATAAAAGGTATTCAACACTCATCCAAAAATTACAAAAGTTACCTTTCTGGAAACTAGACTCAGAATACTATATCCTAAAATTAAAAATCGATCAATAATCATTGATTAACAGTGAGTTAAAGACCAATCAATAAATGAGAACGAATCTGTCAGCCAACTGTTCTCAACAAAACTCAAACCCTAACATGTTTATGACATCACTAGGGTTCTAATTAATCATGTTAAAAACCCCCGTTAGAAAATATAAATCCAACAATGATAAAAAGTAAGGATTCAAAAACGTCACTTGCAACTTGTATCAAGATTGTTTAAATTAGAACGAATACTAATTGATTGAATCCAAGACCTAATTGCTTACATTCAAACCCTCGAACACCCAAATTTCTCAAAATTATATAAATCACCTACCTAACCAAGATGAGCTTCAATCGATGTTAATGAGTGATGAAAATATTAGCAGCAGGTGATGGATTAGGGTTCAGATTGGTTACTGAAGGGTGGATGTCTGGTTGGTAACACAAAAGAATTAGAATGTGACTATTAATTATCAATAGTCACACTTTTGTTTTAATGTAACTGTTAGCTTTTAGCCATACATAAAATTTTATAAGTGGCGATAAAATAATGCTTTATGGTCACATAAACCCGTAAGTGTGACCATATGTATAAGCCTTTAGCCACATATGAAACAATTAAAGTGTGGTCATTAACTACTAACGGTCACACGTTTTGTTTGTTGTCACCGTTAACTTTTAGCCACACATAAAACTTATAAGTGGTTAACAAAAAATACTCTATGGTCACATATACCCGTAAGTGTGGCCATATGTATTAGTTTTTAACCACATCGTTATCAAACTACTGTGAGCGTAGATCATATTTGGCCATAATTTACTAAGTGTGGCTAGTAAAAGTCACATTTTTTTATGAAAGTGTGGCTAACGGTTTCGAACAACTGTGCTTTTTGTCACACGAATTGAAAAGGTGTGGCTAAATGTTCCAGCAGGTGTGATTTTTTGCAGCAAAAATCTAATTTATGTGGCTAAAGGTTCTAACAGGTGTGTTTTTTGTTCTAACAGGTGCGTTTTTAGTCACGCGAATAACAAATGTGTGGCGAAAACGACCTTTAGCCACACATTTAGACCGAGGTGTGGCAAACTGCCCAGAGCATGTGTGTGGCCAAAAGCCAATATTCACGTAGTGATTGTGAATGAAAACACTTACTTTTTATGTGACGTTTGATATAACATGATTTGGCTTAATAGGTTATAACACGTTGGTAAGTTTCTCCAGGTAAGTAAACGGGTCACTCGGTTGATTGGGATTTGTACGAATTACTTTCCTTAGGCAAGAAACTTACTACTAGTGATATCCCCCTTACAGTTTACTACATGCCCGTCAAAATATTTCTTTTATTAACATTACTTTGCTATGAAGTAACATTTATGAAAACTTGTTTATGAATGAGTATAGAATGTTTTATAAAATACTTTCAAGGTTAAAGGCCATAGCCTCGACTATTTGTCTAAGATATAATGTGAATGACTTAAATATAACTCCTACCCCAGTACAAATACTTAGAATGATCATAAGAAAAAGGCAGGATCTTGATCTTCTCGCTTATGTGAATGCTACTCGATTATAACTTCTAAACTTGCACAAACTTCGAGAAAATGGCACGTCGGCTTGTTATGGAAACAAGGCACGCCTTTCTATGCTATGTGTATGAAAGAGAAGTGAATTTTGGGATGAAATGGTTCAAGCCCGTCACTCCCCCTTTTATAGGCGAATTTGGTACCCATAGCGATACGCGATGGGTTTCTTTTTAGCCCTTCGCGTATCGCGACACCGCAATTTAACGCCGCCTTATCTAGTGGTGACACGTGGCCTGTCATATCGTGCCACATGTTGACACGTGGTTGGACACGTGTCCGGTGACTCAGCATGGTCATCACGCTACGCGATGATCCCATGAGGTGAGTCATCGCGTATCGCTACGCCGCCCAAAACTGGGTCTTTGTGCCAGTCCGTAGCGCTACGCGGTGGGCTTCATGCCTGCCCCATCACGTATCACGATGGATGAAGATTTCAGATTTTTACATTTCTAGTCCCTATACTTTATAAGTTATTTATTTTTGGTAACTTCTTATAGGGTTAAAGACGCGGTGATACATCCTCCCCACCTTTTGAATGATCTCGTCCTCGAGATTTATTGGAATAGATAGGGATACTTCTTCTTAATTTTTTACTCAAGCTCCCACGCATACTAAGGGTCCTCGTCTTGAATCCCACTTGACTTTCACGAGCTTGAGTCGTTTGTGTTTGAGAAACTTGATCATGCTATCTTCTATTTGAATTGGTTGTTCTACAAACTTAAGCTTCTCGTTTTAACGTCTTTTAACGGCATAGAAAGGGTTTCATCGCCTAAGCACTTGTGTAAGTTAGATAAGTGAAACACGTCGTGAATGCCTTTCATTTCATTGGGTAACTCTAGCCGGTAAACAACTAGTCCAATCCTTTCAAGTATTTTGAATGGTCCAACGAATCTTACTACACCTTTCAAAGGTGATACTTTCAATAATACTCTATCTCCTTCTTTGAATTCCAATGGCTTGCGGCGAATGTCCGCATAACTCTTCTGTCTATCTCTTGCTTCTTTCAATCATTCACGGATTTGTATAACTTGATCGGTGGTTCTTTGAACAATTTCAGGTCCTGATAACTGACTATCACCCGTTTCAGACCAACAACAGATGTCCTACACTTACGCCCATACAATGCTTCAAATGGTGCCATTTGGAAACTTGTATGATAACTGTTGTTGTACTAGAATTCTATTAGAGCAAGATGGGTATCCCAACTTCCTCCTAGATCGATAACACAGGCACGAAGCATGTCTTCTAAGGTTTGAATCGTACGTTCACTTTGGCCATCAGTTTGGGGATGATAAGCACACTTAGGTTTAGTCGAGTCCCCATTGACTTTTGAAAGCCTGACCAAAAATTTGAAGTAAAATGACTATCTCTATCAGAAATAATGGATAGCGGCACACCATGTAAGGATACTATGTTTTCGACGTATAAATGTGCTAACTTATCCATACTAAACGTTTTCTTGAATTGGAATGAAATGAGAAGACTTGGTAAGTCTATCTACAATAACCCAGATTGCATCGTTTTGGCAAGAAGTTATAGGTAACTTCATGATGAAATCCATAATTATCATATCCCATTTCCATATCGGAATTTCCGCTTGTTGTAGCAATCCTAACGGCTTTTGGTGTTCGACTTTTACTTTAGAACAGGTTAGGCATTTGGCAACATATAGAGAAATATCCATTTTCATACCAATCCACCAGTAATCATTCTTTAGATTGTGATACATCTTATCACTTCCCGGATGCATCACATATTTTGACTTATGTGTTTCTTCTAAAATTTATCTCTTAGATTTCCGACCATTGGTACCCAAATCCTTATACCAAGTCTAAGGATTTCGTCACTTCATTTGATCAATTGGTCAATGGTACCGTTCTCCTTTTTGGCTTAAATATTTCCTTCCCCCAGTGCCAACTTCTGAGCCTCCTTAATCTGACAAGCTAAATCGACTTTGAGTTCTAATCTAAGAGCTCGGACCCTCTTTGGCTTTTCATGTTCTTTCCTACTAAAGGCATCAGCCACAACGTTGGCTTTCCCTTCATGATATACGATCTCACAGTCGTAATCGTTGAGCATTTCCATCCAACACCTTTGTCTCATGTTCAACTCTTTTTGATCAAATATATGGTTTAAACTTTTGTGATCAGTTTATACCGTGAACTTTACACCAAACAAGTAATGTCGCCATAACTTCAATGCGAAAATTATAGCGCCTAATTCAAGGTCATGTGTGGTATAATTATTTTCGTGCACCTTTAATTGTCTCGAAGCATAAGCAATTACTTTCTTTCCTTGCATCAATACACATCCCATTCCCGTGTGCGAAGCATCACAGTAAATGGTAAAGTTCTCTAATTCTTCTGGCAAGGCCAGGATAGGTGCATGGGTTAACTTTTGTTTAAGTGTTTCGAATGCTTCTTCTTGCTTCGGTCCCCATTCAAACTTAGTTGTCTTTCTCAATAGTGAAGTTAATGGGACCGCTATTCGGGAGAAGTCTTGAATGAATCTTCGATAATATCTAGCTAAACCTAGAAAACTTCGGACTTGAATCGGTGTTTTAGGTTTCTCCCATTTGGTTATAGCTTCTATCTTTGCTGGGTCTACTTGAATACCCTTTTCATTTATAACATGACCAAGAAATTGAACTTCGGATAACCAAAATTCACATTTAGAGAATTTGGCGTACAATTTCTCGTTACTTAGGGTTTCAAGTATGATTTTAAGGTGAACTTGATGATCGTCTTCGGATTTTGAATAAACAAGAATGTCATCAATGAAGATGATAACAAACTTGTCTAGATATGGCTTGCAAATTCGATTCATCATGTCCATGAAAGCTGCCGGAGAATTAGTGAGTCCGAAAGGCATCATGGTGAACTCATAATGTCCGTATCGGGTTCTACATGCTGTTTTAGGTATATATTTCTCTTGCACCTTCAACTGATGGTAACCCGATCTAAGATCAATCTTTGAAAAACAACTTGCTCCTTGGAGCTGGTCAAACAAATCGTCGATTCTTGGTAGTGGGTATTTATTCTTAATTATTACCTTATTTAGCTCTCTATAATCTATACACATCCTCATCGATCCATCCTTCTTCTTTACAAACAAAATTGGGGCTCCTCTCGGTGACGAACTCGGCCGTATGAATTATTTTTTTAATAGCTCATCTAACTTTTTCTTCAATTCCTTCATTTACCGTAGGTGCTAGAAGATAAGAAGATTTTTGCTATCGGTGAAGTCCCTGACATAAGGTCGATCCTAAACTATACTACTCTGTCTGACGGGGCTCCTAGTAAC
This sequence comes from Bidens hawaiensis, assembly GCF_021521415.1. NCBI lineage: Eukaryota > Viridiplantae > Streptophyta > Magnoliopsida > Asterales > Asteraceae > Bidens > Bidens hawaiensis. Next base: position 31,985 of record NW_027498772.1, on the reverse strand, counting down.
TCATTAGGAAATACATCTTGAAATTCGGATACGATTGGTACTTCTTCTTTCTATTTGGGTTCAGGTTCTTTAGTTACATAGGCCATGAATGCGAGGAATCCTTTACCTAAGCAACTACTTGCTTTAATCTTGAAATGACCCCTTCCCTTCCTGCTTCTTTGTCTACGGTTATACGAATGGTTTTACTGTTAGCCGTTCGGATATCAATAGATCTATCGTTACATAAGATGCGGGCTTGATTAGATGATAACCAATTCATACCTAAAACTACATCAAACCTGCTAACGTCATAGGTAATAGTCGTATAGATATGATGTGACCGGCTAACGAAATTGTGGTGTTATTTAAAAATTCGATTATTCCACACATATTTCCATCAGCGGTTTCTACTTCATAATGTTTATCTAGTTTAACTAAGGGTTCATTTAATAGACTACAGAAGTCAAATAAAACTCTAGCATAAACATTATTTATAGGAAACGTACCAGTGATCACGTCCGGTATATCAGCTGCCTTTTGAGTGTCCAGCATGAAGACACGGGTGTTTCCCTTTTTGGCATCGGTCTTGGTACCGCTGCCACTTGCACCAGTCGTTGTTGTCGGCTTCTTCTTCGGGCATTCATTGCTAAAATGTCCTTTCTCACCACAGTCGAAACATACTACCGCCTTCTTCTTGCAGTCCACTTCCACATGACCCGGTCTGTTGCAAAAATTACATATAACGGTGTTGGTTGGTCGAAGACATATACCAAAATGTCTCCTACCGTAAGATTTGCAAACAGGGTGACTATACACAAACGCCCCTTCTCGTTTCTTTTCAACCTTCTTCATCTTTCCTCCCACAGTTGTTCTTCCGCCATCCCTCTTTTTCTCATCACGGTTTCTAATCATCCCATCCATCAGGTATCCGTCCAACTCCATAGCAGATTCCGTCAAAGACGACATATGTGAACGAACCAAATCACGAATCTCTATTGGTAACCCGTAGATGTATCATGTTACTTTGTTAATTTCAGGAGTGACCAAGTGAGGTACAATTCTGCAGTACTCAAGGAACTTGGTGTTATATTCCTTGAGGTTTGTCCCCACAGCTTTATGATTCCACAGTTTGGTCTGAATTTGATCCATATCATTAATCAGGCAAAACTTCTTAAATATCATGTCTTTAAACGTTGCCCAATCCAAGTTGTACAAATTTTCTCTACCCTTGATTCCGATTAGGGTATTCCACCATTCTAACGCCTCCCCCTTGAATATTTGGGAGGTATATTGAACTTTCTCTTTTTCCGTGCACTTGCTTATCAGCACGATCGATTCCATTTCCTCCAACCATTGGAGGGTAACTATCGCTCCTTAGTCTCCATGGAATTCTTTGGGATTATATACCTTGAATACTTTGAAATCACAACCTTCGTGTATTTTAAGATTCTTTGTTCTATCACGGAGGTCGTTCTCAGCTGTTGAGCTCTCATCACATTTTTCTTTCTTTCTCTCGGGTTCTTTTCCTTTTTCTTACTTTCTTTATTTTCTGTTTCTTTCTTTGATTCTCTTTTTGAATTAACAGTTTCACTTTTGCTTCGACTCGCCCTTTTATTAGAATGTGAGGCGGTACGACTAGGATCCTTTTTCATTGATTCATAAAGCGGAGTTACGGCTTCTTTGATCAGATCGCGAATACCAAGCACATAATCTTGTGGTATTGCTTGTATATTTTTCGCAGCATTCTTGCCTTTATTATTGACTATTTGTATGTTTTCTTCAACGGTCTTTTCTTTATTATTTAATTGAACCTCTTGATTACTGTTGGCTTTAGACATGTTGTTACATGAATAAAACAAAATTTAGGGAGATGATATACTTTCTTTATCATACATTATTTATTTCACAAGAAAGAGAACATAACAGCTAACAACTGTGCATAACAACAATTCCTAATCCTTAATCCACTTTTTAACAAGATTCTTCATCTTGTCACATTTCTTAACAATCTTTCTTCCTATTTTCTTTTTGTCCATTTTCTCGTTCCTCAGCTCGTCCATCAATGAATTTGGCGGGTTAGGATATCCCGTTGGTGTGGATGCAGCTGGGAAGAGATAAGCGTTCTCTTGTGGATAGAGATGCGGGTTTGCAACGTATGCATGCATTTCTTCATCGGGAATATTGGTAGTATAAAATTCCTCGATAAGATTTGCCTCCTCGCGGATCTCCTTAGCTTGTTGAGAAATTGAAGGTCTCGGTCCTAAGTATGGAGGAAAATAAGGATTCTCGTTCTCCTCTTCTTTTTCCTCGGGATCCTCCTCTTCTTCGGGATCCCCTTCCAATTCATAAGGATTCTTGATTGGTGATGGATTAAATCTCTTTTTATAGGGCATGGTTACCCTCATTTTTGGTTTACGGCTCGCATCTGCGGTGGTCGGTGGGATCTGGTATTGATAGTTCGGTGGTGGTGATCCAAATTGCCATCTCCTTTGATCAGAGTGACAATTCATCCAGCTAGATGATTCTGAGTTAGTTTCCTGTTTAATATTGCTCTACGCTTCTTGTTCCTCGGAAGGATGGTATGTTGGGATTTCGGATGGATTGTACTGGGGAATGATTTCGACGGTGTCGTCAGAAATTTCTATTGGCGTTTGCTGACTTCCTGGGAGATACACGGGTTGGCTCCCATAGGGCATCACCGGATTGATTGGTTGATTGTGATTGAAGAAGCTAGTGTAATATCTATTGCTACTTTCCATATCGGATGGTTCATTAATGATTGTCGGTTTTGATCGAATGGCTACTCGGTGTCTATGACCAAGATAGTTAACATAAGACATCTGCGCTTTAATTAATTTTAGGGATAGGAGGTTTACCAATATTATCTTATCCCTATAAAATAATAATAAGAATAATAATAACTTAAATGGTTAAATCTTAGGTACTATTGTTTAATACCTAATTCGCTGAAACCGATGCCTCTGATACCAACCTGTCACACCCCGACTTAGGGCCTAGGCGTGTGACCACAAGTTGGTACTTGTTTTGTAAATGTATCAGAGTTTATGGGTTAATTTTAGCGGAAGACTTTAGGTTTGAATATAATATTAATTTACATTGAAAATTTACGTGGGAATTAAATACCCAAGTATCATTATAAAAAAAATATATGATTCATAATACAAGGATTTGCTTATCAAAAACGGAATCATCTTGTAACACGCTTCTATCTTCATATAGACTCAAATCCTTTCTATTGCTACTAAAGCTTAATTACCTGCAATGGCTTGGAAAAATACGACACCTATATGCTGGTGAACACGTATGACTCAATAAAACTTTTGAATTACGATTACAATACAAACATAGTTTTCTTGACAAACTCGGCGGAAGTATATCTACTTTCGGTATATGTACCACAACCTTACACACATAATTATATTCTCCGAGACACGTAGCCCTAAACAAAGAACTAGTCATGATAGTTAGCCCGCGACCACCTAGCCTTTGACTGATTAGGCTGAACAGTTATGTTTAGATCCAGACACATGCGTATTCATTCTGAGTTGATTTTATTTTCTACTTTGTATTATAACGTTTTAGAGACGATGTAATCTCATGTAAACATTGACTGACTCGTTTAAGACATCCACCTGTTCATCTTATCGAGTATAAATATGTTTTGACTGATTGTAAAGGTTAACGTATTCACCTGTACCGTCGGTCTGTGTTTGAAACCTTTGATTGATTGAGAATGATATTAACCTATACAATTAATAGGTTTTTATAAATACTTTGAATGGTGTTTCTTGATTAAGCTATGATTACTAAGCTTAACCTTGAAATCGTTTGTCTTTTATTGTGAATGAAAACACTTAGTTTTTATGTGACGTTTAATATAGCATGCTTTGGCTTAATAGGTTATAACACGTTGGTAAGTTTCTCCAGGTAAGTAAACAGGTCCCTCGGTTGATTGGAATTTGTACGAATTACTTTCCTTATGCAAGAAACTTACTACTAGTGATATCCTCCTTACAGTTTACTACATGCCCGTCAAAATATATCTTTTGTTAACATTACCTTGCTATGAAGTAACGTTTATGAAAACATGTTTATGAATGATTATAGAATGTTTTATAAAATACTTTCAATGTTAAAGGCCATAGCCTCGATTGATTGTCTAAGCTATAATGTGAATGACTTAAACATAACTCCTACCTTAGTACAGATACTTAGAATGATAATAAGAAAAAGGTAGGATCTTGATCTTCTCGCTTATGTGATTGTTACTCGATTATAACTTCTAAACTTTTATGAACTTCGAGAAAATGGCACGCCGGCTCGTTACGACAACAGGGCACGCCTTTCTATGCCATGTGTGTGAAAGAGAAGTGAATTTTGGGATGAAATGGTTCAAGCCTGTCACTCCCCCTTTTATAGGCGAATTTGGTACCCATCACGATACGCGATGGGTTTCTTTATAGCCTGCCGCATATCGCGACGCCGCAATTTAACATGGTCTTATCTGGTGGTGACACGTGACATGTCATATCGTGCCACATGTTGACACGTGGTTGGACACGTGTCCGGTGACTCAGCATGGTCATCGCGCTACGCGATGATCCCATGAGGTGAGTCATCACGTATCGCTACGCCGCCCAAAACTGGGTCTTTGTGCCAGTCCATAGCGCTACGCGATGGGCTTCATGCCTGCCCCATCACGTATCGCGATGGATTAAGATTTCAGATTTTTACCTTATTAGTCCATATACTTTATAAGTTAGTTATTTTTGGTAAATTCCTATAGGGTTAAAACGCGGTGTTACAATTATAATTACAAAACAATTAGGAAACATGTTGTAATTAGGAAACATAACCAACTATGACCGACTTGTCATTATTAGCCCTTCAAGTTCACCGACTTATGACTTGAAGTCCGAAATTACGTCCAACAAGATTGACTATCTTAGAGAGTCCGCTATGATGAAATCCATAAACGCTTACAACCATGACTATAAAGCCACCGGAATTTTCCTTGAAATATATGCAGATAATTCAAATATTTTGCATGTATATACAGAAATCGCACACATTAAACAAACAAAACAACATGTAGATAAAAAAAACATAGTGTCAATCACATCTTCACTTTTCAAGAATCAAAAGTATCTTCAACATCAAGTATGGTAATGAAGGGCCTCTTTAATAAACCTCTGAAAATTATTGTATGATGAACCACCAACATCAGTAGCTTCTTTTGCTTTCCTTTTCCATTCTTTGGCCTTTGTTCTTATTTCTTTCCCTTTATCCCCTTGCATCATCTCCCTAACAAGAACTTCAACTTCATTTCTCTTCACATCATGATTAACCTCCATACCGATCCCCCATTCGGTGCATGCAAACCGACAATTTGTTTGTTGATCCGAAAAAACGGCCAACAAATCAAAGGGACCCCTTCAAGTATACTCTCAGTAGTCGAATTCCATCCACAATGTGACAAGAACGCACCAACCGAAGGGTGAGCCAAAACCTTATCTTGATCACACCAACTAACCAACATCCCTCTATCGTTAATCTCTTCCAAAAACTCTCCTGGCAACGCGGCCGAATCCCCCATGGTCACATCGGGTCGAACCACCCATAAAAACGGTTGCATACTGTTTTCCAGGCCCCACGCGAACTCGACCAGGTGTTGGTCAGTCATGGTAGTCACACTACCATAATTAACATAGATAACAGACCCGTCTTCCTTTTGGTCTAGCCACTGTAAACAACTTGAGTCTGGACTCCACAAACTCGAGTTGAGTGATTGTACCGGACTGTCGTGCGGTACATATCTGGCTAGTAAAGGAAGAGGGCCTATTGTGTATATATTCGGGTAGTTTAATTTTGAAGCAATCGCCTCTACTACTTTGTGTTCCAATGCATCGAACGTGTTGAAGATGATTGCGGGTGCGTTTAAGTTATTTTGAGCTTCCTCTCCCATGAAATCAAACATGATATCGTTCGGATCCGTTGTTATAATGAAGCTTGGAATGTCTTTATAACGAAGATTGGTCATCCCCGGGATCCAATCAATTGGTTTTTCTAGTGTACCATCCGTTAAATAGCTATCGTCTACAAATAGTTACAAGTATGTATAGTGATCATAGTGTACATGTACAAATCATAGAAATTTGAATAATAATTTTTTGTAAGGTGAATAACAGATATGAACCAAGTTTTAGATCTGAATCGAACCCAAAAGTCAACCCAAACTATTAAACTAATTAAGCCATAAACCAAAAAATTGGAAAAACATAACTTGAAATATTTGCAACCCTTGTCGCAAATGCCTTTGTGACAGGTTTTGCTGGTTGTTTAAACCTAGTAACGAATGACTTTTGCGACACCTATATTTACAACTTATTTGCGACCAGAATTCCTGTAGCAAAATTAATAATCAAATTTGTGGCCGGGAGTCTCACTAGAAGTTGACTTGTATTGGTCGTTAATCTGGTCTTTTGATATATTTATAGTAGTAAAACTGATAGTTTGTTGGATTTAATATGTTCTTTAACAGACTATATTAGTTCGGTTTCACTGAAATTTAGTCATATACAAAAGGGAAATAACCTAATCGAATCCGTACATAATCAAACCATTCGATAAACGAACTGTCCACAATAAAGCATTGAAGGCCAAATCTTATTCAAGGAAACAGTCGGTTAATCGTACCCTTACATAACGAATAACCATAACTGAAAATTAACAGCCAAATTAACCAAACCTAACTATTTGCATCCTAAGTTATGCATATGTATACCAGTCATATTTTGATAGTTCCTAGTGAATAGTGATTACCCTTATTGGTGAATATCTTAGGGTTATTATACTTAGTTGGGTATCAAAAAAAAATTTTCGTTTTGTGAAATTCGTAACGTTTTAAAAAGGTGACTTCATCGAAAAAATTTCTGGATCCGTTACTGTGTAACACTATACCGACCTTTAAACAGAAAGATCCCCCTTTTGATAAACTCTCTATAATGCAAAAAAAACATGAAAGCGCACGCAGGAGAGGTCCAAAACTGAACCTAGGAATCCCTAAATCCATAGCCGCCTTTATGGCAAAGCTCATCACACCATCTCCAATCACACAGCTGACCGGAGGAACCCCGGTCAACGAGTTCAACCGACACAACAACTCTTTGAACGGACCCAAACATGTCTTTCTAGTCATGTCACAAAGCATGGGCACGTCCTGAGTGGCGTCTCTATCCGAGTGAGGCATACCATCGGGAATGGTCTCGAACCGGAAATCTGGCAAGTCGTTGACGGATTCTGGGCCTTTGGAACAGATGAGGCGGCGGTGGTTGAATTCGGTGTTGACAAAGGTGATGTGGAAGCCATGGGAGTGTAGAAGCTTTGCTAGCTTCATGAAAGGGGTTACATGGCCTTGTGAGGGGTATGGGACTAGGGCTGCATGGGGTTTGGTTATGGAAGTGGAACCCATTTAGATTAAGGTTGTGGAACTCACATTAATTTTCTAACGTTATATAAACTTCTTAGATGGCTCCATGGTGCGTTGTTCGGGTGCATTTCTTATTATTATCATTTTTTTATTTATTTGATTCTATGTATTTTTCTATTGAATAATACATTCGAGTAGGTATGTCGTATGTGATTCGAATATCCCTAACTTTTTATTCTGTAATCTGTATACATGTTATATTAAAAATAGACAAATATATGAGATTCAACTATCAGTTTGATGGCTGGATGGGTTATTATTAAAATAAATGATTCTTCAAGTTGATATAGAAAAGAAAATTAAATGATTCTTAATTAACAATCCAATTTGACCCTTCAATCAGTTTGTTTATTATATGAAAATTTCATGATCGACAACGAGCTTGTGCTAGGTGGTTCCACTTTTGACAACACCATCAACACTATATATCGTGTCTAAGGGCATATCCCATGTATATTATTACAAACCTATACAAATTATCTATATTTCATGTCACGTTAGATTTTAAAGTTTTCTAAATAAACCTTTGTTTTTCTCACAACACCACATCTCCGGCCTAATATATATATATATATATATATATATATATATATATATAGAAAAGGGTTCAAATAAGAATAAATAGTTTCCTAAAAATGGTAAGAACCAACAAAAAATTGACATTTGGCATTACAAATGGTGGTGAAAGAACAATTCTACGAAACTATGTCGGTTATAATGATAAAAGAGTAATTTTAGGAAACTATGTCGGTTATTGGTAATTTTGAATCTCAACCATTGATTAACATGATCCAATGGCTATGATTTATTCCTAGTCTTCCTAGAAAACTATTTATTTTTAAGATAACCCTCCCCTATATATATATATATATATATAATAATATAATTACAAAGTTTGATGCCGCAAAGTCCTGACAGGGCAACTTTGTTGCACCTTATTGATCCCTTTTAATTTGTTATAGTTTCGGTCCGTAACAAACATAACGAAAACCGGCCGAACACTTATTGGTTCTTTTTTGTTTGTTTTAGTTATGGTCCGTAACAAACGTGCCGCAAAGTCCCAAATGTGTAACTTTGCGGCACCTTATTGGTCCTTTTTAATTTGTTTTAGTTTCGATCCGTAACAAACGTAATGAAAACCGCCCACACTTATTGGTCGTTTTTGGTTTGTTTTAGTTTCGGTCTGTAACGAAAACCGACTGAATGTCAATTTTATTTTGTTTTAGTCCAGTACCGTAACAAACGTAGCTAAAATTGACTTGATGCCGATTTTGTTTTTGTTTTTGTTTTGGTTCCGATACCGTAACGAACGTGACATAAACCAACCAAATTTGCGTAGACTCACCGTCTCAACGCCCAAGATTGACAACGGTAGGTTTTACCAACGATCGAGTTTTACCGACCAACATCACTTAATTGGTCCACCTCAAATTTTATTGTTTTTTTGTTTTTATTATACATGGCTTTAGTTACGATACAATAACAAACGTGACTGAAAACGACCGATTTTGCGCCGACTTATTGCCTCAACCCTTGTGACCGATAACATTTGGGTTTTACCATTATCCGGTTTTTACCAACCTGCCCCGGCGCAATGGGCCGGGTAAAACGCTAGTATATAAATAAAAGTACAAACAAATTATATAAAATAAAATCTGAAATTAATAACAAAATATTAACCAAACTTAAAAACAAATATTACATTAAATTTAGGAAGTATATTAACTAAAAAAACATAATCAACTAAAATATAATAAGAAAAAAAAATAACTCTTTTAAATACTACATTCATATATATTGGGTCATAATATACTTATGCATCACATGTTGGACCCGACAAAGTAGCTCCATGTAACATCCGATTTTTTAGATAATAAATAAAAGAACGTTATTTAGTTAAATGGTGTGTTATTATTTAGTTAAGTTAAATAATAATAAATTGAGTTGTGGGTTTGAAAATAAAATATGAACTAAGGGAATAGTTATGGGTCTTAAGGTCCATGTGCTTATACTATATAAACCTCTTAAATCTCCCTAAAACCCTAAATCCTCATTCCACCATCTTGCCTCCACACTAAAAATCACACACAAACACTCCTCCCCCGTTTCGGATTCAGATCCGAGCTAAAGGAAGGATAGATTTCGTGATTCAATCTTCACCAACAGCAAGAAGTATAACATGATTCATGTGTAAAATCCAAAAAGGTACGTTTTTAATTAAAAGGTTAAGTATTTGTGGTCGGATCGCTATGAAACTTGAAAGGATAGTGAATCGGACCTTAACGTATAAGAAAAGACATAAACTTAGTGTTAAATGAGTTGTTGTGTGCGATTCAGAACGAACGGGTGTCGTTAGGACCACATATGAACTAGTAGATAGAGTTGTTATAGCCCAGAACTCGTTATATTGGTAAAACGGGTCATTAGGGGCTGAAGGAGAACTATTAAAACGGAAAGAAAAAGAAATTCAGTTTGAATCGCATTAATGGGGAATGCGATATGATTCGTTTGGTATATGCGATTTGATTCGTTTGCTTTATGCGATATGATTCGTTTGGTATATGCTATTTGATTCGTTTGGTATATGCGATTCGATTCGCTTGGTATATGCGATTTGATTCGTTTGGTATTGGTATAAGTTAATTCAATTCGTTTAGTATATGTGATTCAATTCGTTTGGTATATGCAAATTCGATTCATTTGGTATATACGATTCAATCCATTTTGGTATATGCGATTCGATTCGTTTGCTATATGAGATTCGATTTGTCTGGTATATGTGATTCGATTAATTTTGGTATATGCGATGAGATTCATTTGGTAATCAATGCATGTGAATTCAATCTGGTCACCATGTAAATATGGTTAAGAAAAGAAATAGTGACCCAATTGACTAAGTCATATTAGTTTAATGACTTGGGTAGTAAGACTTAGATAGAAAGTAGTTAATTAATTTACACTTATATTTGTTATACAGTTAGTCGTGCTTCGCTAAAGAGGGGCACTACAATCAATTCCAAAAGAAACAGACCCAGGTGAGTTCTAGCTCCTTCTCTTTGAATGTTTTAGGAGTTGTATGCATACTTGTAAGAAAAGAAGTATATACATGTATATATGGTGTATGTGAATAACTATTGCAAGAATGTAAGAATGATAGTAAATATATGTCTTGTGTGTTTAATATGCTTACTTGGGTATAATTGTAAGGGTCAAGTAAATAGTAGAATGTAGGAATCAGGGTGGCAAACCCTTCTAATGTTTGGGCAAAAGTTAGGGCGGCAGAACCTTATAATATATATGCAAGAGTAGAGTGACCGACTCTATGATATCGGTGCAAGAGTTAGGGCGGCAGACCCTTATAATATATGTGCAAGAGTAGACTGGCCAACTCTATAATATCATTGCAATAGTTAGGGCGGCAGACCCTTCTAATATATGTGCAAGAATGTAAGAATAAACCGTATGAATATGTAAGAGTAAATGAAAGAGTATCTAAGCAGCAAGAAAGTAAGTACAGGTCAAGTGTAAGGGTAGTATCTTCATATACGAATAAGTATGTTAAATGTGTAAGACGAACCTGTGATTTGTTAAAGTAGAACTCACTCAGCGTAGATGACTTTTAGTATGCACGCATGTGAGTAGAATAAAGCAGCTGGCTTGAGGTGGGACATGACATCAAAGAATAAAGACTGGCATTGAAAAAAGAAAGAATCATGTTATGTTTTTATGTTTTTATGTTTTTAACTTGAAAGACAAGTGTTAATGTTATATGAAAGTTTATGATATTTGTAACAAATTGTTGAAGTTTTTATTATTCAGCATCAGTTTTTATTCACTCAGATTTAGAATTGTGTTTTTGAGTAAATCTAACACCAAAGTAGGGTACCCAAGTCAGGGGCCTTACACTCCACGGACTCATGCACATTATCGAAATAAATTGTATAAACACGTGTTGGTGGTCAATGCACGCTTTCTCATATTTGGTCACTATGCATGAAACAACTTTTAAAGCAGTCTAACCCACCATGAAAACACTGCTCCCCAATCCCACAATAGGGTAAACCCCTGTTAGATCCGCACACATATGTTTTCCTCCTATACATCAAAAAGACCATAATGTCAATTGGTCTAAGTGTTGATATTCCTTCTAACGGGTTGATTAAGAAATTAGCAGGTGCTTGTTTCTAAACAAAAATCTTTGCCTACCGAAATATGTCAAAACAAATGTCCCTAACCAAATCATATTGATATTTAAACTCGGCAGTTCACTACAATCTACTGCATGCTCTCTAAAGGAGTCCAAACCGCCTCTTCAGAGATCTCTAGATTCAATAGGAGACCTGGGTTGAGAGCCGTGGAGAGCTTTGAGAGTAATAGTTTTAAGCGCTTAGTTAGTGGGATTTCAAGATCTCCTTGATTAATTCGACAAAATCCTAATAATTGATTAGCCACAACATATTGAATTTGAGGCAAATGCTTCTTTTGATTTCGGTTCATGGCGGCAATGGATGTTGATGGAGACCGGAGTTACCAACCATTGAACGTTACTTAACTACACAATTTTCGAGCGATGCTAACTAGCCAGAGATGGAGTCAGCTACTTGGTGGTCAGGGGGTCTATAGCAGTGGGTGTCTTTGTAATACAGAAGTGTTCCATATTAGGCATGTTCATGAGCCGAGCTAAGCCCGAGCCAGGGCCAGCTTGAGCTCGAGCTCGAAGTTCAATCGAGCTGGCTCAGCTTGAACTCGAAAACCACATCGAGCTGGAAATATGAGCTCAGTCTCGGCTCGGTTTTAACTCGAGCCAGCTCGGCTCGACACGGTTTGGCTTAAACTTAAAAATTTTATTAACACTTCAGCAAAATCCAAACACAAGTTACACACCAACTAATCCTGTAAAATTAGAAAATAAAAGAAATATCAAAACTTCAATGAAAAGAATGAGATTTGTGGTGTGAAATTAGAGAAGTTTTACCTGTGATCAACCAATTAAGCAACAAACAAGTTCAATCAATCTTATGGTGATTGATAGCAGCAGCATCATGACTTCGAGTTAGAGTTTTATGAGCCAAACGAGGCAAGAGCGGCATAGCATAGAGACGATGGCGATTAGGGTTGTGTGGATGATGGAGCGACAGAGCAGATATCATGTTTATGTTTTGCAATTTAGTTTCCATATTATGTGGTTGTATTGGGCTGGATTCTTTTAATAGGATGGAAGCCTATATGTCAAATAATGGATATTTGGAGTTTGGACTAGATAATTCTATGTATACATATAAAAATATATAATAAATTAAAATAAATAATTCGAGCCTATCGAGCGAGCTCGAGTCGAGCCGAGGCTAGCTTAGGCTCGGCTAGGCTCGTTTACGATCGAATCAATTTCGAGAGAGCTTTCTCCGAGCTTTTTTCGAGCGAGTTTCGAACCATGAGCTTTTTGAACAACCCTAGTCCATACTCCATAATGTTTTAATATTTGTTTATTTAGTAAAAGGAAAATTAAAAGTAGTTTTCTCCATCACATGTGTCATACATGATCTAAGTTAATAGAGTTGCTGAATAAAAGTTTATGAAAATGACTAAAGCTCTAGCGAAATGAGTTTTGAAATGATACTTTTTGAAAGTCATTTTTTAAAAAATCCACTCTATAATTTATAATAAATTGTACTCTAATCTAACATAAAAGTGTTTCTACATCTAAATATAACTAAAGAGGTTTAATTAATATAAAATCAAGTAACCTTATTATTTTACGATTAAATGATGACCATAATCAGTTTAGTTTATTAGATTTAAAGATACTTTAAAAGGAATTAGAAAGAAAAGTAGAAAACAATCCATCCCTAGCAACAAAAAAACATCCTAACACAAATCCAAAAAAAACGTCGCCGTTATTCACATATCCTAATTCAACCTCTTGTAACCACCGCCTTCCCTGCAACGACTAACTTCTTTGGAACCACCTGCAACTTTAGTTTGAAAAAGTGCTAGTTACTTCGAGGTATTAGTTAAAAAGAAAATGACAATTACAAGTTCAACATCAATTATAGGGTTCAATAATATCATGTTATCAAAATAAAAGGAGCAATTACATTGACATAATATATTGTATTTCCTTTGTATATATCAATGTGTCCGTCTATATAACTTGTACCCATTTATTGTATTTTTTTATCAATCAATACACATATCATTTATTGTTTATTAATGGTATCAGAGTGGTATCAAATGATTCTACGATGAAACAAATCGGTACTCCTCTACCCTTTAATAAGCTTCCAAACACCATTGTCAAGATGTGTTCCACGACGGTAGCTTAAAGTCAATAACATAACCATGAACAATGATGTCTAACAACCAATATAGCCAATCTCACCAACAATGATCTCATTTCATATGATCAACTTAAAACATAACTTGTTTAACGGCCTACAAATTAATCAACATCAAACTCAACAACCAGAATTATGTCCTATGGGCTTGAATGATTCAAGTCCTATAGCTGGAAAATCGAAAGCCCCATTGAATCATTTATCCAGAAAACCACTAGACCTAAAACAAGTGCTCGCTAGCAACTTGCCCGATTTCCCTGCATCAAAATTAATGTGGAATGTTCTCGTGGTCACATACAACAATGGTAGTGTAGAGTTGCAAACTTTAATTCTTCATGTAAAAGTGAACAAAATCATACAGAACGTCGTACCTCTTGAGGACTTCTGGATTGTGATGCAAGGGATTGGGGCTAGATTGAACGAAGAGAAGAAACAAACTCTAAACTTGTAGGATCAATTCGACAAACAACAAAATTTTGACATGACAAAAATTGTTCCAATTCTTTAATGCTTTGGACCGTAAATATGACCTCCTAAGACCAGAAATACTATCATGGGATCTCCTACCCTTAGCGGATGGAACTTACACCGTCATTCAAAAAGACCACTCACCAAGACATACTAGGAGTAGTATATTAGGAGTAGCTAGTCTTAGGCGATATGCCATCACAAGTAGGCGTGGCGGCCGGCTTGGTGATCACCGGCCACGATATCGACAATAGCTTTGATCTTTGATCTTGTTTTGCCACCTTTTATTATGAGCATTAGACGATTGATACACAACAACCATTATTTTCATGTTCAACAAATTCTGATTTTCGTTAAATGACGTTGGTGCTCTATCTGTTACAATCGTTTTGTTTGTGGATCCTTAATTAAACAAATATATCGAACTTGCTAAAACCCTCATGTTACAATCGTTTTGTGTGTGGATCCGTATTGTTTCTTCCAGCATTCAGCCTCTTCAGAATATGGTTTTAGTTGTGAGTAGAAACTTGTATTACATTTTGACCAGGCTTGTTTTGTCATTAGTCTCTTATTTCAGTTTTTACCTTGTTTAAATTTAACAGAATTATATTGGGGAACTTGTTGGTCCAGAAGAGAAGCTTCCTTGGGCTCAATTTCATATCCGGAAAGGTTTAGTGGGTAAGGATAAAAGTTTCTAATTTTGTATCCATATGGAATAATTTGTAGTTAAATTATTTCAAAGTGTAACATTATTAAGGTTTTGTTAACTATGTTTTTTAATTATGTGATCACTTTTGGTAGCTCTTGAGAAGCTATTAGTGAGCTATGCGGGAAAATATGCTACCGGTGATGAAATTTATCTGGTATGTTGTGACATTCGTCAATTTCAGGTTAACTCCGTTAACTCAACTCCGTTAATTCAAACTTAAAGATCATTTAATCTATAACGCACACCTCACTACATTTAAACTAGGGTTTAAATGACGCTTGACAACTACTACATGTGTAGTCTTTCGGGAATTGCACCGAAACGCAAACGAGTTGACGCAAACAATTGGTGAATAAACGAAAAACGTCAAAACAATAATTATGTGATAATTATGTGTTAGACTTATGTGTTATGTAATAACATTGTATAAACGTTAACTCAATATGCTAGAACTAGTTATTTAGGCTAGAAAAGTAACATTTGGAAGTTGAGGGACTAAAGTGTAACATGTTATTATAAATAATAACATAAACCTAAAACCCTAACACTCTTTCTCTCCTCCCAAAACCGATCGGCCCTCCCTCTCATCCCTTTGGCAGCCGTCGACCTTCATACACACACATACAATCAAGATCGTTCAAGTTTATTGGAGATTAAGGTGCTAGGAAGGTATAAACATCTATCCTATACATCCTCTATGCTTAATCTTGATTTTGAATGGGTTAATTATAAACCCTAGGTCCGATTTTTCATATGTATATGTGTTCATAGGTTTTATTTTGATTTGATGATGTATTGATGATGATTTGATGACTAGAATTGATATTGTTACATGTTAATTGTTGTATCTTTGATTTTGAGATCAAATAAAACCCTAACCATGTATGAATGGTGTAATTTATATGCATGGATAGTGGTTATGGGGTCTAGAATGTTATATGAATGAATTGTGGTCTATAGATGGTTAATATGTTGAGTTTTGTTGCAAACAGTTTCTGGACAGATTGTGTTGTTGATGTTCAATTGACTGTATCGGAGTGTAAATGTGAAAATTGGTTGAGATTATTGATACTACAGTAAACTAGGTTGAGTCTAGTTTCTAAAGAATATAAATTTGCAATTTTTGGACGTGTAAAAGTTAACCTTTATGATTTTACAAAAACGTTGTGCAAAGCTGAGTTGTTAGACCTGCTGTTAGGTTGTTTTGTAAATATTATATCTCATGAACTACGAGACCAATTGGGTTGGTTCCACTTCTAGAAGTTGACTTGTTGAGTTAGGAACCTAACCCAAGTGGTCTTGCATTTGTTGGATTTTTAGTTTAACGGGAATTTCAAATAAAATTCTGTTGCGCATGAATTTGACTGTTATGAGTTTGCTGTAATGTTTTGATCATTATGAGAAATCTATGTGGAATAAAAATAAAATAAAATATGTTCTGGAAACCTAACACATGCATGCTTTTGTGATAATTTTTGGTAAATTAATTGAGATGCTATGATCGGTGGAATAGTACAATCTTTCAAGTAGAATTTCTGTCTCGGTGAAACTAGCTGCTGAATTTTGTGAAAATGCATGAAACATGATAATTGCTAGTTAATTGTTATGTTTTGACCAAATTGCCCCTGCGGGGAATACTTGCTATATAATTGTGGTGTTTTGACCAAATTGCCCCTGCGGGGAATAGTTGCTAGTGATGTACATTATTAATACATGACACGTAAATAATTGTTCACACATGTATCGTATCACAAATGTACTTGTTAAGTCACACACGATTCACAAACAAACACGAAACGTATCTTGTGCTTAGGAATTATGTGCCGGGTCTAGAGACTCGATATTAGTTCCGATACTTAGAAAATCTCCTTGTTGTTTTAGAACGCTAGAGAGAGTTTTCTGTGACGCGCATCACTTGGTGATTTATTTTGGGAATTCTTCGCAAACAGTGAGTTCACTTACCCCTTTAAACTATTTTCAAACGCTTTTCACTTGGGGAGATAACATATTCCGAAAACGCATTTTAAGATTTTGTTAATATAGATTATATATCACTTGTAAAGACTAAGTGGCAAACGCAATAACTAAAGTCCTTCATTCACATCGAACCGTTTAATATTGGATAATAGCGAGTCATTGTTGAGTAGTACTACTGGGTTTGACAAACCCCACCCAACGCTAAACTCGACTGGAGGTCGAGTGGGTGTAATCTTGGCTAAACACATACCATGGTCGGGATAGACCTGGCGGCAAGGCAAATGATAAACAGTCAGCTTCGGTGTCGAACACTTAGTAATACTTGTTTTATTGGCTAGCTACCTATAGATATATAATTGACATAACACTATCTGGTAACGCAAAACGCTGAAACGCAAAACGCTGAACGCAAACGCTAAACGCTTTATTTTATATAAACTTGTGAACTCACCAACCCCGTGTTGACACTTTTAGTATGTTATTCTCAGGTAGCCGAGGCGGGCGCGCGGTATAGGATCATGCATTGCTTGAAACGCTTTTGTTATGCAAACTATTTTTTTAAAACTGTTATCATTTGGTTTAAGTCGTCCTGCGTGACGCAACTTTTATTTCATGGTTTTTACGCTTCCGCATTTAATTACTCGTAAACGTTTACGTGGTTTAAAAACTTTGTTTTATGGTTTGATTATAACTAATGAATCCGATCCTGTTAGTTCACACCCTCTGACGGTAAAACTCCGTTAGTGGATTTTGAGGGTGTGACAGATTGGTATCAGAGCCATTGGTTATAGCGAACAAGAAATTGCATGCATACTAGACTATAACCGCGATAACCCATTAGTTATAATGATACGCACTACATATGTTTGTGTAGTCTTTGTTATCTTATCTCTTTACCTCTTTCACTCATACGCGCGCGCATACACGGCTTACCTGTAGGGATGTCGACGCCACCATCATCACCATCTGATCAGATGACTCATGCTCATGGGAAGGAACCGCAGTTACCTACCTCATCGCCACCCCGTGTAGTCCCGGAACTCGAAGCTCCCGCACCGAAGAGGTATCGCTTATCCGGAGGCATGTACGAAAACGAAGTTAGCTGAGATTGGTACCCTAATATGATTAGACGTATGGTCTACCGTGAACAGGTTCCCCCGCTACCCCACCCGAACCATCCTGCTTACCCCAACACCCTACCACCCATAACCAAACCTGTGGAGCGAGTCCTCGCGGGGTGAGAATAAGTACAGTTTCGATACAGAATAAGTACAAGACAAGAGGGGGGGTCTTCCCGTAACCACCCTCCGGCGTGAGAATAAGTACAGTTTCGATACAGAGAAAGTACTTAAGTATATAGGGTAGATAGTTGGGAGTGAATTAATACCTCATGGAGATTGAGAGGATATTTATAGCCGAAAGAGTGTGAGAATCTAATTGGGTCAGTTGTCCCTTTCTAGAAGATGCTCTCGTAATCACCTGGACACATGCCCTCGTATGATAGGTCGAGCTATACGTTGCATGTGCATGGGCATAACAACCTGGACACGCGTCTCAATATGATAAGGCGCTGTGTAAGCCTGGCCATGTGCACGGTTATAACGACCTGGCCAGCTGTCCTTTATTTATTGGTTGAGAGATCACGTATTGCCCAAGAAAGCATCTTGGTAAATCTTCTAGAAGGCGATTGGTTAATTACAGCCGTCCTGATGGCAATGCCTCTTGGTCATCTTGGCGGGTAAATGTGTTACCACGCGGATGACGTCTGAAGATGCATGGATGCTTCCGCGTGTGATATAAGGATGTTCTTCCTTTATAAAGTTATGCGGGTGATCCATATGTCTCGCGGGTGCCTTGTGAGAGGCTTCCCTCTGACCCGTGAATGGTATTTAAGGATATTTGGGTCTTTTTAGTACCCTACCTCTATAAATAGAAATGGTCACAAATCTATAAAAAAAACACCAAACTCACCGTTATTTTTCTCTTTATTTAAATATATAAAATGAGGGAATCTGAATTAAGTTACATGTTTTTTTACAGGGTCAATACAACCAATATACTTATTATACATAAAAAAAAAGGTCTCTCAACCTAGTTTTGATATATTAAAGTATGCATGGCAATCATGACCCAAAGGTATATAAATGGGTCAATTTGAACTATTTAATAAATTGCTATGGGCTGTTTTGGGTCGTAAAATATATGGTCTATGGGTTTATATTGGCAAATGTGAAAACAAAAAATGAGATGTGCGGATCGGAATGTGCAACTCAGTACCGGCTGGCGCAATGGCATCGGCGTTGCACACGTACCAACACCGACTACCCGTCTAGTGATGTCGTGTTACGCACACATGCTTACACCTTGTGACTCATTCATTCGGCAGAGCGTTCCTCGGGCGTCGATCAATCCTGAATCACAGGCCGCTCTGTCATTGTCTGATTTTTGGTTGTCTGATCAACAACTTCGGGTTACGCGTGTACCGGCATTGGTTACGCCTGATGCAACGTTACCAATGTCAGGTTGCGCGTCCATTTCCACATATCGTGTTCCGCATGTACCAGCGTCGGGTTGGCCGTGGTAGTAAAAGAATAAACGTTACATACGACTAATGGGACTCGAACCCATTCTGACCTTAACCTAAAAATTAAAATTCTAGCATTTCTTATAATCGACCCGTTCTGACCCACACCCACTATGATCCGAACCAAAATAACATTTTCTTAAAGTTGGCCCATGTTGACCCGCACCCGTTCCGACCTGGCATGCCGCCCGGCCCGACCCACCCAGGTTTGTATTAGTTTATGTAAACTTGTCAAACATACATGAAATGTCCCACAAAACATGTTTTGGTATCATATTAAAATCCCTAAAATCGACTAAAATGCATATGTTTGTGAAAAAAGTTTATAATAACAACTTGCTACCTCTTTAAATCGATCAAAATAAGGAAGTGCGTTGTTTTTAGTGTGTACACTTTTTAAAGACTAAATTACCAAATTATGGACTGGGTTCATTCCCAAATTGTATTATTTGCAATTTTATGCTCACAATTTTAAAAAAGAAGATATTTGACATTGTGTAAATGTTTTATATTCAGATGCATCGGCTTCTAACTTTATCAAGCTACCCGAGGCTTAAGGTGCGTCATTACCACGTTCGATTAATTAAGAAGGCACATGAATAAAAACTAGGAGCTTTAGCCTTTGGCTTTGATATGTAATGTTGTATGTTGCTGGCGGATCTAGAATCAAATGTCAGGGGCAACGTTCAAATTTTTTTTAACCGTGTTTCATATTGTGTAAACTAAACAAAAATAGAAGCACGATGATAAATAAATTTAAACACATGGGCTTCATATTTCTCTCATTCGGTTTTTGAAAGTCTTAAATCGAGCCATTACATCCTCTTTTTTTACTTTATCAAGAGTTTCACTTTCGACCGCACAAATTAAAGCATTGTTCAAATACTCATAACCCATTCGACTGCGCAAATTCGTCTTGATAAACTTCATATTAGAAAAACATCTCTCAACGGTTGCGGTTGCAGCGGGTAAAACCATCGTTAGCTTCAATATACGATAAACCAAAGGAAAAGTGACGCGTTTTCCAGTTTCCACCATTATACGAGTAAGGTCACATATTCACCCAATTTTGCAAATTTATCATATTAATTTAAAGTGTCGTAAAAGGTCGTGAGATCACCCGAAACACACCCTCTTTCTTCATTACTAATGTCATTCAGATACATATTAGAAAATGCCACTATCTTCGATATGTCAAACTTAGAAAATGAATCGCAAGGATTTGAACCGGATATATTAATAATCAAACTAGTTGAGATCTCACTAAATCTATTTCCAAGTTCTTGAATTCGCATATCCAAAAGGTATTAAAAACTTCAACCTCAAAATGATGTCGATTAGTAATTATATTCTTTCGGTTTCGTTGATTACCATAACTTTCCGTCATATCTAACATCTTCATATTGTTTTTCTCACAAAAAGATGTCACTCTAGCCAACATATTGTCAAACCCGTTTTGTCTTAGATTATTCAATGTTCGGTTTGTCTCGCTTATCGTTTAACAAGTCTTGATTTTTTTAAGACATTTTGATAGAGCATTTGTGAGGCCTAAAATATCGTCTAACAAGTGTATATATATATTATTTTAAGTGTAACATATATTATTTTACAGGTTAACAGGTTTTATTGGTTGGGCTTTACACCTTTATTTGAGCTTTAGTTGGGTTGAATTTTTAAGTTGGTTAGCTTAAAACGCATAGGGATAACGTTATTTTTTTTAGGGATAACGAAACACGAAAACCGACCTAAAATTATTTTTTTACACACTACCGACGAGAAGTTGAGGGGTAGCGGAGGCTACCCCTAGTGTTAACATACATCCGCCACTGATGTTGCATGTTGTGTGTTGTATGCTTTATGTTAAATGTTGTTGGATATATAATGAACATTTCCTGTCGTAGTGAAATCCAAACCAATCCGATTCTTGAAAGATTGATCATGTATAAGATAACAAATAAGGATACTTACATTTAATCAGCACAAACTCACCAGGCACTCAATTTAATATCCCAACAATTGCTAAATCAAAGAAGCTAATTAGTGTAGACTACTTGACTTACCCCTTTATTGAGCCTGGTACAACATGTTTACGCCCAAATGTCGCATCACTATCACCACCGCACCTCCACCACATCCGTTGTTGCCACGACCACCATCACCACCACCACCATTGCCATGACGTTGCCATGACTCATTTTGTTACATGTGTTAACCAAACAAGACATATGAATAATATTAATGATCCATTTAATTCGCTTGTTCATTCCATTATCTCTTTGTTTCATTACCTGATACCAAACAACCACTTAACTAATAAGTTAAATAGGGTGAGCAATAACCGAACCGCGCACACCCTTAAGTTAAATAAAACACAAGTTATAAAGTAATACTAAATCACTAAACATATTTATAATTTTATTTTTTAACAATAAGTCAATAACTTAGATATCTAAAGCCATATGATATAGATGGGAACAAACAAGAAGATTTTGTTACGTGAGTACCTAACAAAGTACGTTATTATTGGTCATAACTTAACAGTGACTTCAATATGCGGATTGTTTTATGTTCTCATATAATTTCTCCTTATATATTTACGACACACTCTGCTTACAATTACACACACACACTCATCGTCCCATCCGTCCATTCTTCTTCAAATCCCCGATCCGATCGATTCATGCCAACGTTCACACAGGATATTGTTGCCTGGTACGTATATCATATACTCCGTTTACTAATATTATTGCTGTTAACCCATTTGTGTAACCAAAGGAAAAATGCAACAAGTCTTTGCTACTTAGTAGCTAGGTATTTAAATATTTAATCATGTTTTTTTTTTCATAAAGTTATACGTCAATTTAATGTTTTGTTACTGTGTACAGTTTGTGAGGTACGTTATATTGAACCTAAGTGTCACATTAATCAACAAGAAAGTAAAAAATCTTGTGTTACTAATTCAGATCTATATATATGTATATACTTACTAATGATTCTGCTTTGAATAATATTATTCAGACACCAACCAGTGATCTGAAACAGATGGTTTCTTTTTCCAATTTAGGAAGAAGCAACCTCCCGGTCTCATTCCGCCGCCTTCAAATTTCATGTGCTGTAAGTGTTTACAAATATTAATCTTTTAATAAAAGTGATTTAGACGCTTGTATGCATTGAAAAATAGATCTTAACGACTTTCAACCCATTTGACTCTCTCATTTTGGTTGATGTGTATTTGTAAAGGGTACCCTTATGTTGGGCCTTATTTGGCAGGCTCTGGCCCGCCCCAACTCGGCCCGCTAGGAACTCATTCTACACATATTTTTTTCAGGCAAAGCCGGAGACAGTGGAAAAGGTTTGCAACATTGTGAGAACACAACTGGCTGTAAAAGATAATGTTGCGGTTACCTGTGAATCAAAGTTCATTGAACTAGGTGCTGATTCACTTGATACGGTAACTCCAAATTAATAAATGATTAAAATTTATGTTATAGGTTCACTAGAAACTATAAACTTGTATAATTCTGTTATTTTTTGTTTGCAGGTTGAGATTGTGATGGGGCTTGAGGAAGAGTTTGGTATCACTGTGGGAGAAGAGAGTGCCCAGAGCATAGCCAGTGTTCAAGATGCAGCCGATCTTATCGAGAAACTCGTTGAGAAAAACAATGCATAATATATGATTAGAAAGATTCATGTCTTTTGTTTTTGTTTACTTTTAGCTGTTTCTTTGTTGCACACGTGTGTTTTGGAATGCTGGTAGTTGTTTTTAAGGTTAGATGGTATGCTGGTTATAGAGTTAGATTTTAGTCCTTTTTGAAGAACTTGCTTTGATTATGCTACTTGGCTTGACATAATTAAGTCTTTATCTTTTTTTATATACGAAAATTCACATGTGAATTTGCACTTACTAACATTAGTTTATATATACATGTAATAGTGCGAGTGCATACGTTACAATATATTATTTCTCTAATTAAAATAATGGCAGATAAGTAATCTATTTCTCTTCTTTGATTCAAGATAAACTATTGTCAAACAAGACTCGGTTCATTAACTTTAATAGTGTCAATGGATTGAATTAAAGCAATTTGCTTCCTTAAAGATGCAAGTTCTTCACCAGCATCACATATAACTGCAGATTGTCTGCCTGACAAACGGCCCCTTCCATGCTGTCTAAATAATCCTAAATCCATCATTTAAATTATGCGCGTTAATACACTGATTGACCAATTTTGACCACACTCGACAACGCAACTTCCAGGCCTTGAGAAGACAGGAATACAGCCAAAACCTCTTTCGAAACCTGTCTTATAATTTCTTCATTCGGTAAAGGCATATATGGGTCCACTGGAGTCAACTCACAACTGTGTGGTCAACGAGTCGACACACATCTACAAGTTACAAATGCAACTGCTAAATAGCTAGCAATTAATTCCAAACAGGAGTCCGGAGTAATGACCCTTGTCCCTCCATATAATAATCTTCAGGTGAAGCGTATGCAGTTGAAAAGTAATAGCTAAGACGAGTACATAACGTTTTTACAGTAAAGTGCACATTTATGAATATGTATGATTTAGTTTGCCTAGTTGCTAAAATTCCATAGAGTTAACTAATTTAGTGAATTTACATGTGTACATAACTTGGAGTGAATAGTATGTTCTTTAGTTAGATAAGCTAAACATTACATGTGATAGTTAATGTGGAGTTGCATGTGATTGAGGACAATGACCATAATGAGGTAATGAACCTCACATGATATTGAAAGAAAATTAGGCCTTCAAAGGGACCTAAGTTTTAAAAGTTATGACTTTCACAATTGCGCCAATGAACCATATAAGGATGTTTAAAGGAATTTGATCTTCATAAATAAGATGGTAGCGTCCAAGGAGAATATTCAACAAGAATTTTGGGCCTAATTGAGAATTATTAATATTCAAACGGTAAAAAAAATAGATAATTTTTTTTAAGTCCTCCCTAATGGCTATATATTAATAAATACTAAATGAATGCTCGAGCAATGGGGCATGGAATAAAAATCCTGGTAATCATATAACAATTATGGATGCTCAAGGTTTGTTTGAAACCTTAAAAACGTTTAAACCAATAATAAGTTTTTGTCAGTCAGTTCTAAATGTTCAAACCATGGCAGACGGTTTGGTTTACTGTTGATACCAAAAATCGGCCATATAAAACTAGATCGGACAATAAACTTATTACTAAAGCTCAATGCGTGAAATCAAACCATTATTAACGATTCAATTTAAGTTTTCAACGATTCAGTTTCGATTTTCAATGATAAAATTCGAACAAACGATATCAAAGAGTTTATATTGCCACACGACCATTTAAACCAACCATACTTGTCAACTGTCCTATAACATAAACAGGAAATCGCCACACGATACGTGTTGGGTTGGGTTCAAATGATATAGAACCAACAAACACTTGACTAAACTAAACTAATCTGGTCCGGTTCCAAACTCCGAAAATAGAACCAGTTCCGTTCAGTTCAGTTTAAATATGTTTGACGTATCTTGACTTTTAACAACCCGACCAAAATAATTTCTCTTCTCTAGTAAAAAAAATGAAACTTGGAAGGTAACAAAATCTGAGGAATCGCCGTCCGAGGAACAAGTCAAAAACATCCACCCCTAGTCACCATCCTCATACCATATAATAATATCTCCATCGATTACTCTTTCAACTCAAGATCCATGGCTTACAGTGATCCTAGCCAGAAGATAGACTATGTATTTAAAGTGGTCCTCATCGGTGACTCAGCTGTGGGTAAGTCACAGATACTTGCTCGTTTCGCCTGGAATGAGTTCAGTTTGGATTCCAAAGCCACTATTGGCGTTGAGTTCCAGACAAGAACTCTTGTTATCCAGCACAAGTCTGTCAAAGCTCAGATCTGGGACACTGCAGGCCAAGAACGGTATTCAACTTTTCACATCTTCATTTTATTTGGGTTTAGTTTGTTTATTTGTGATGTGGATCTTATGATATTTGGGTTTGCATGTACTTGATCCGCCAGTATTGTAGACGCTGATCGGGTGGTGGGGCAGGGACTAGCGATTAATCGGGGTGGGAATTTATATGTTATTTTTCAAATACACACATGTATATAACTATAAAATTTTCAATTATGATCGATTTTGACCAAATCGCGACTAGTCAGTGGGGGTACTAACTAAAGATTAAAATCGGTGATAATTGGCGCGATTTTATAACCATAGTGCTAGGTGTAGGTGCTCCAAGGTGTGCGAATCATGAACATGAGGCGCAAGTCTATGTATAACTAACTGAATAAGTTTTATTTTCAACCAGAACTGCTACATAGAATCCTATTTATTAAGTAAACCTTTCATAGGTTTCACATATGAACCTCCTACGGACCGTAGTTTTGACCAAGTTTGACCTCGGGTTACATGAGGCACGTCTTCGGCCCCCTTTATGTGGTTTCCTCACCTCACGCATTTTTCTTTTTGAAACCAAGTTTGTTGATTGCTAGGTTTTTGAGTGATGGATCGAGGAGTCTTTGGAAAATCTACCAACTCTTTTGATTGAATCTTTGAGATTTCTAGTCGCATTTTTCTCTGTTCTGGATTAATCAGTTTTTTTTTTTATTTTTGACTTAAGTATTTGTGTGCTATGGATACAACAATTGTCGTATTGGGTGGACCCCTGGTTGGTTTATCGTCTGTTTTGTAAACAAGACTGATCTTCCTTTCTTGCCTGTGATCTGATTCATTGTGATTTATGAATTGTTGACGGGGGGGTTGGTTATAAGAGTTTAAAACCTATTCTAATATCATCTTTTTGTGTTTTTCAATGTGTGTATGTATATATTTCAAAAAGATGATGATGGTCTATTTGTTTTTTGATCACTCTACTATAGTATCAACTGTGGGTGTAAATAAGTCTGAGCTTGGCTTGCTTAGCTTATTCGAGCTCGGCTCATTTAACGTACGACAACTCGAGCTCAGCTCGTTTTGAGCTCTATTTCTAAAGATCGAACTAGCCTCTTTAGTAGTTTTCAAGTTTGAGCTTTGGCCTGAATTATTTATTAATTATTAATTATTTTATTATTTTTTGTAAAAAATTATATACTTATAATTAATTTATTTACATTTATTGCTATAATTCTTATATATAATACAATTTTAATTATTTAGTTATTTTTTATAATTTCATACATAATAATTATTATGTAAATACATATTTAATATATAAAATGAAAAATTTACAAATAATAGGCTTTGTTCAGTTGTCCTAGCTCTTGAACCTACTTGGGCTTGATAAGTGAAATCAGGTTTGGGCTCGTTTGTTGAACAAGCCTAAAATTAAGCTTGAGCTCGTTTAAGCTTGACTGAGTTCAGCCTTTTTGCGAACCGATCTTGAGTAGCTCATGAACAACTTGGCTCGTTTACACCCCTAGTATTAACATTGGGATTTTCGTTAACTTTGAGATACATGATTATGTACGATCTTCTTCATTAGGCCCAACACCATGCTTCCATGTCTTTGATATAGTATTTTCTCCATCCAGGGTTTACACACTTTTTACCTGATATATGATATGATAGTTTAAATAAGTATGTTCATCATCCATAGCCAATCTTGTTGCAACATGTGAAACCGTTATATGTAAATCAATCATGTAGTCATTGAGATCAAGATTCTGGAGTAGAAAAAAACCTCTAACGAACGCATAAATACAAAGGAATGGAATTGAGTTCTATTCTGGTACATGATTGAACAACCGTCATTTGGTACTAAATCTTAATTTTGTTGATGAACAGGTACAGAGCAGTGACAAGTGCATACTACCGGGGTGCAGTAGGTGCCATGTTGGTCTATGACATAACCAAACGCCAAACCTTTGACCGCATTCCAAGGTGGCTAGAAGAGCTACGCAATCACGCAGACAAAAACATTGTCATTATTCTAATTGGAAACAAATGTGATCTTGAAGACGCACGCGCGGTCCCCACAGAGGACGCCAAGGAGTTTGCTGAAAAGGAAGGACTATTCTTTCTAGAAACATCCGCACTCGAGTCAACAAACGTAGAGGATGCGTTCTTGACTGTTTTGACAGAGATTTTCAGAATAGTCAACAAGAGTTTGACCGCAGACGAGGAACAAAATGGCAACCCGGGTTCGTTGGCTGGGAAGAAGATTATTGTCCCGGGTCCTGCACAAGTTATTCCAGAAAAGAAAATGTGTTGTAGTTCTTAAGAAACATATTTTGGAGATAAGAATATCTGATTGTTATGAAGAGAATTTATTTTATTTTGTTTTGTTTGTGGGTGGTGGTGGTGATATTTTTGTGCAAATTCTTTGATTGATGTATGGCTGATTGCAGAGAAGGCACCATGAATGATGATGATGATACCATGTTACCATTTGTGTATGAGAGACTTTATAATTTTGTTATTATCTAGATGTTTGTTTTATTATTGATGGGTGTATGTATATTGCTAGGCCCGTAAATGAATCGAATTAAACCGGACAAGACCTTGTTTGTATTTGTCCGCTAAGCTTTTGCTAGACAAACAAACGGTTTATGAACGATTTATCAAACAAAATTTTATGTCTGTGTTCGTTTATTAAAGAATTGAGCTTATTTATGTTTGTTTGTGATCGGTCATTAATTTTATTTTAGTTTTGTAATGACGTATCTATATTGCAATGATGATAAAGCTGGATTGATTGGTCTAACCGGTTGACTAGGCCTTGCGTCTTTATTGGGTCGACTGGGATGAGTTGAACCAATACTGGTTAAGTTGTTTATACCGTTTTTGAGTAATATTTTTTAAATACGTTTTTTTTTTATTAGAAGATTTAAAGTTTAACCCCGGCACCTATCAAACTGTTAAAACAAAAGTGTGTCTTCAACGAATCTATGAAGATGTCCCAAATATGCTATTATGAGTTTTGATGTGTTTTATTTATGTTAAAATCATTTTTTGAATGGCAACACTAGCATGTGAGTTGTGTGTATGTTAAACTTTTCTAGCGTTTATGCTATATTATTCATGATGCTCGATGAGTTTTCAGACTGAGCCAAGCTTAAGCTTAAATTTAAACTCAGTTATGTGAATTCAAGCCAAGCTGAGGAAACCCTACTTGGCTCGGTTTGGTTCATGAACAACCTTAGAGAGGACTACAACTTTATAGGTCTGTTTGAAGTGGTGAAGCAACAATTGTGTTTGGGTCCGGGCGACCACGGTATTAGGTTGGCGATGATCGAAGAAGTATGTTGGAAATATTATGTAATAATTATTATTAGATATCACTAATAAACTAATTATTAACGAGTTCAAAGAGTAAGATGAATTTGATATTTATACTTTAAAATGTGTGATTAAGAACTTGAACTTTGGTGAAATGGAAAATGAGTTTGTCTCACATTGTTCGAAGAAGAAAATAAGTGGTTTATAAGGAGGATGGCTCACAAGATTATATTATTGTATGACAAGACACACTTGGTGGCATCAACAAGAGTTCGTAGCACCCGACGCGCACGGGCTTGGGCGATGGTCGCGATGTGACGCTTTGATGGCGCACTTTACATGTGTTGTCACCCGATGTTGTGAGTGGTGAGTCAGCACGCCACGTGTCAGCGCCTGAGCTCATCTAAGTTCAGAGAGTGACATGTGTCCGATGACACATCACACTTCACCTACTATCTATATATATTATTAAACCAATAGGCTTTAACTCAACTTCCCTCTTCCTATTGGTTGTTTCTTAAACTTTCCATCTATATCTACCACCTCTCTAATTTTCATTTAAATAAAATAAATCAAAATTAAATTAAAATAAGATACAATCAATTCTCTTTAACGATTCTCTTTAACTTTAATTTAATAATGATTAACCAAATTATTTATTAAATAATTACAATTTTTATTATTTATGTTTTTTTTTATTATTTTGTACACTATAATATAACTTAACCTAGAAACCCAAATCAATTTTCCTCTTTCACGCCTCCATTCTCATTGACGATTCCATCATGTTCCACATATCAATACCTTCAATTCATTTATCTGTCAAATTCACGGTCCACCATCGATGAAGGTGCTCACCATCAACGTTACCTCCGGTCAGTTTAATCATCAGGCTTCGTTCCAGGTTTAATTTATTTGAGATAATTAATTGATATTTCATCCACTGGATTCAATATAAAACAACCTAATATACAGAGATTGCAGATTTAACTTTACTATAAATATCAATTTTTGTAATCAGTTTCTGTAAATTAGGGATAAATTTTCCATTTGATTAAGGAATTCTTTAATTACGGAATTTCTATATTTTAATAAATTATGATATATCATTTGATTATTTGATTAAGGTTTTGATTAAGTATTATAAAGGGTTACTATAAATACGGATTTTGACCGATTGACTAATTCAAAATTAGTCAATCAAAGATTTTAATATATGAGACTGATTCCAATTTGAAATATATGTTAATTTATAATTATTATTATTATTACTACTTATCATATGTTATATCAATGACTCAATTTTTAAATTGTTGTTTATTATATTAAAATTGTGTTATTGTTAATACATAAAAAAAATTACTTAGTTATTTTTACACAGCTTGTATCAGTTACTTAATTATTCAAATGCTTATTAATTGTATTATGTTGACTATTTTTATAAATTTCAACCATATGATTCACAATTTAAATATATCATAATTGATTATAATTTTAGATATTAGATATACGGTAATTGATAATCATTCAAGATATAAGGTAATTATTTAATTGATTGAGATGGTTTGGACATGTAAAGAGAGTGAAGATTGAGATGGTTTGGACATGTAAAGAGAAGACAGACGACGAATCCTGTTAGATCCGTATAAAACATTACTATAGAAGGGAGGAGGGGTAGAGGACGACCGAAATTGACTTGGGATGAGAGGATTAGGCATGATTTGATAGACCTAAACCTCTCCGATGACATGGTTGAGGATAGGAATTCGTGGAGAAGTAGAATTAAAGTTAAGGATTTTTTAGAGAGAATTGAATACCTTAGGGCTTAGACTTAACTTATTTAGGCCACATACCATAATGGTATTTCCCTTACATATATTATTATTATTATAATTATTATTAGCTTTTATATAGCTGTTAAACTGTGATCTTATTATTAATATTATTATAATTAGTAGTAGTTTTTATATAACTGTTAAACTTTGATTTCCTTTATTTTGCTTTATTTTCCTTATTTTGCTTCATACACATGTACTTAGAGCCGAGTGTCTCTCTGGAAGCCACCTCTTTATTCCTTTGGATAGAGGTACGGTGTGCCTACATCCCACCCTCCCCAGACCCTACTTATAGCTTTGCTGTCGGTGGGATTTTACTGGGCATGATTGATTGATTGATTGATTTAATTGATTGAATTGATGATTAATTATATTCATGTAAATAAAAAAAATTAGTAACTTATTATTCCGCATTAAAAAGTTAATTCCGTATGTTTAAATATAGTCTAAAATTAAAGATTTGAATTGAATTATTTTATATTTATAATATACTTTAACAACATTACATTTTAGTAATTCAAAATTGAAAATCCTTTAATCCTCATTCCTTAATTCATCGATGATTTAATGTAATTGAAGTTTCCTAATTTTATGTTTTTAATTAATTCCGTATATACATTCCTTCTTTATTCATTCCTCCCAAAATTTAATCCTTTACTATAAACTATATATAAATACCTCACTTTCACACAATAATTCTTACACTATCACACCAAATTGAGCTAAAACGATTTTTTTGGTTTCTAAGGTTTATATTTTTGTTGTTTATTCTTCATTTTGTTTTTTAGTTTTTGGTGTTTAAAAGTGTCATTGTTCAGAAATTAATGTTTTTTTTCACCACCAGGAAGATGGAGCCAACAAACCTCACAATATTGAACCAATTGGATGCGCTAAAAGTGATTGTGTCCTCAATGTGCATATTTTGAAACAATGGCGTCTCAAGGACAATTCAAAGCCTAGAGAAGTTTGGTCGATATAAATGATTTTGCAAGACGAAATGGTATACTCAAAGCCCGGACCAAAGTTCTGTTTAGTCCAAATAATATATTGTTTAACATTTATTTAATTTTATCATTTCAGCTTATGGCTCCCAACTAGAATAGCTAATGTCATGGATGGAGTATTTGCTGCAAAAATGTAATTTAATGTATACTGAAAATTTAAATAATTTACTTTCGATTATACTCGAAAGTTAATAAGTTTTGTATTAAATACACATTAACTTATTTGACCAATTTAATAAGCTGTTTATTACTTATTTCAAATTTATATTTAAAAAATCTTAGATATTCACTATAATTACTTATTTATGGTAATTATTGATTATCTTTAGTTTTAATGATACATTCCAATCA